>NC_135699.1:16983950-17143950 GCF_964276395.1 Gasterosteus aculeatus
GGCCGTCTGTCTGTGTGTGTCTGTGTGCGTCTGTGTGTGAGTTGATGTACATGTGTGTGTGTGTGTGTGTGAGACAGATGGAGAGAGACAGGTAGACAGACGCAGGGTATGATGGTGAATGTGAAATCAGTCTGCAATGTGAAGAGAAGACAGATCCATCACACCGCTGAGTGTCTGTGTGTGTGTGTGTGTGTGTGTGTGTGTCTGTGTGTGCGTCTGTGTGTAGTCCAAGTGTGCAAACAAGCCGTCACTCAGACCGCCTGTGACACTGAACTGCTAGGAAAGCGTTTGTTGTTGCCACCGTGCAGATAGTTTAACCCGGTGTTGACAGGCCTTGACAGCCGCATGTCACGGAGCAGGAGGCCGAGGCTCCGGGGGGGGGGGGGGGGGGGGGCGACGTGTTGGCCCCGGGGGTCAGAGGTCACGTGGTGACGGCCTTTGCTGCGGCTGCATCTCTAGCATTTTTGCACGCGGCCTCGCCGTGGAGGCCGCGGGCCATTAGCGTGCAGCAGCGCTGTATCATAGCCAGCGCACTTCATTATTTACGGCTCATTCGTAGCAGAGAACCTGCAGTGAGGAGGGAGAGGAGCCGGCAAGAGCATCGCAGCACAAACCGGCACGCGTTAAATCTTCAATTCAAAGTCGATCACTCTGAGCAAATAGCAATCTTTAGCGAGACGATTGCACTTTTAATCCGACCTTTACATCTGCAACACCAGATGAGACGCCGCCGCAATTAACCGAGGGGGGGGGGGGGGGGGGGGGGTACCCAACCAGGGGATTAGCGGATGGGACTGGCCGTCACACTCGCCCTCCCCGCCGCGACAGCACCCATCACCGCGGCGTCACTCATTTAACCGGCGTATATATTCTGTTGAATGCGTCGGCTGGCCTGGATCCGGGATGCTGAAACGAGCTCATAAATGAATGATGCGAGCTCATCGTCACGGAGACGCTGTGTTCAGAAGAGGCACAAAAAAAAAAGAGAAGAAATCAGTGATGAGAGACCATGTTAGAAAGATGTTACATGTCTGTGGCTCATCAGCAACCGGGAGCTGTTTGATGAGAGCAGCAGCAGCGGCGGCTCTCAGGTTACCGTCTGCATCCCGTACAGGGCTGAAACCCAAACTCCTGCTGGGAAGCAGACCAGAGGGGGGGCGGGGGGTGGGGGGGTCCCACCACAAAGAAGCTCAGTGTCTCTCTCTATTTGCAGTGCACACCTAGTTGCTTATTCCTCATCCGGCCCCTACAGCTCCATCTTCAGCGAAAACCAACCAAGTCAAATATCTGCTTCCCTGTTGGTGCTCGGGGGGGGGATCGGCCCGCTTTATACAAACTCAGCCAAAGGGTTTATTCCACGATTCTGGGCTTCTTCCCCTAAAAAGATGAATCATTGTGGGACCCGAACAGCTTTGTCTCATCATCAGCGTGTCTCACCAACTTCCTCCCAAATAAATGATTGAGGGGGGTGGAGGTGGGGTTCTAAACACTTCTCATATTCACATTAATTACCGCGTTCATTGTGCCCCAGGATGGAGCACAGAGGAGCTAATGACATCAAGAGACAAAGGACAGTGTGCATTTTAAGCAGAGCGAAGACATAATGAGACAAAGCTTCTGATGAAAACAGAAAGAAAAAAAGAAGCGGCTTTGTTTTGATGGGATTTTTTTTTCCACCTGTCACTAAAGGAGGAATAATGAAGCCCGAGCAGTACTGACTAAGTGATCTGTTTAGTGTGTGTGTGTGTGTGTGTGTGTTTTGGATTCAGAGCCTCCTTTCATGAATGAATGGAGCGGCAGCTGGAACATCTGGATCACCTTTCCCTTGCAGGCATCGATCAGAATCACTTTATACAACTTTTGCAATTAGAAAAGCAGAAAAAAGAATGACGGAGCTCATTGATGTGTGATCATCTTCACGTTGGAATAAACTGTGATATCTTCGTTCACTACTTGTCATTTAAAGGTGACCCCCCCCCCCCCTCTACACTCACCGTCTCTGCGGGGCGCCTGCAGCATGGAGGCGTCTCTGATGCAACGCGCCCACCTCTCCGCCTCCCGGAGGTTGGCGAGCGGGTCCCGGACCGGCGCCACCCGAAAGCGCTGCTCCACCCGCTGCCGCGCCACCCCGGCGCTCATCCAGCGGCTCTGCAGCGGGTAGAAGTAGGCGCTGAAGTAGGCGCCGACGTCCGCGCCGTCCGGCCCGCCGTGCGCCCGGCATCCCACGCAGTCGGTCATGTTAAACACCAGCGTGGCGCCGCCGGGCGACGCGCAGATCCTCCGGACGGTCAGGCGGCTCTGCGTCAAGCTCACCGAGCACCGGAGCCGGTCGTTGAGCGCGTCGGTGAACTCCCCGTACAGCACGCCCGCGACCCCGTTCCGCTGGCGGGATGGGTCCGGTTCAGAGTTCTCCATCCCGGGGAGGGGAGACAGAGAGAAGCGGGAGGGGGGGGGGGGGATGGAGAGGGGGGGGGGGGGTCAGCGACGCGTCCCGCGGGCCGGTGTGCGGATGGCGGCTGCAGACGGCCGCTCTCTCCTGTCTCAGCACCGCTGTGGGAGCCGGTGAGCGCGGCTCCCCGAGTCTCTCTCTCCCCCCCTCTCTCTCTCTCTCTCTCTCTCTCTCCCCTCTCTCTCTCTCTCTCTCTCTCTCTCTCTCTCCCCCTCTCTCTCTCTCTCTCTCTCTCTCTCTCTCTCTCTCTCTCTCTCTCTCTCTCCCCCTCTCTCTCTCTCCCTCTCTCTCTCTCTCTCCCAGTGACCGAGGGGGGGAACCGCAGTGATGGAGCCTGAGGAGCAGCCGACTGACAACGAGCATCATCATCAACATTTTAGCTTGACCTGCTTGCCGATGTCCACCCTAATAAGCCTTACAATTATGTAAAACTACAATAATGTTTAATTAAAACATAATTATATCAAAGTTAGTTATCTTAAAATCCAGATGTATTTGATTTCACTCCCATGTATGTTGTTGAATATGCATTTACAGGAAAACAACCAGCTGCTGGGAGGTTTTAAAAAGCTCTTAAGTGTTAAAACTACATAGATGTAATATTTATACCAAAACAAATTATATATTTATACTTTTAGAAATTTGTTAAATCATACCTCTATCAACATTGAGTTCATCTTCCTTTTATGGAACATGAACCTACTTTTCGCACGCAAATTGAACTTTAGCCACACCCAGTCAGTAATCACGTGGGACGTGACGTTTATGACGTATAAAAACGTCATCACGCCGGAGTCCGGTCCTTTTTCTCTCGCCGTTGAAGTCAGCAGCATGTCCTCCTCCAGCGCTCCGAACATGCAGCGGTCAGCCGGCACGAGGCCTCTCCGCCCGGCCGCGGACGAGCCGCCGTGAACAGGTAACGTCACGCTAGATGAACTAAAGTAGACGTAGTAATTTAACGGGGCGAGGCGCCTTCGTGGGAGTGGTGCTAGCTGCTAGCTAAGCTAACGCGTGGCGGAAGGCCGTATGGCATGATCCGTATCCACTAAAGGTTTATTCCATTTGCAATGTGTAAAACCAGTAAACCGCATCGTGGGATCCACATGGAAGAGCATTTTAACGCGTTGACTTTGTTGCAGGACTCGTTGGTCACTGTGGAATGAGGCTCCTCGTCCAGCCCACGTGGTCACGGCAAGACACGATGAAAGGTAACGCCGACTGTGCGTTATTATTATTCTATCCTTTGCTCTGCAGCACACGTGATGATCTTGTTATCCCTGTCTGAAATAACGCGTGCTGACATAAATTAAATCTGATGCCTGCTGATACCTGACGCGTGCGCGTGGTCTCGCGCGCTGCGGACCGAACGTCACATTTAATGGAATGTCTCGTCACGTGACAGGAGTGGATTTCAGCCTGGTGTAGTGGAAGACCGGAGCGGATCGTCCAGATTGACCCCCCCCCCCCCCTCCTCCAGCCAGCCCTACCCGGGGGGAGGGCGGCTTGAGGCCCTGTGAGAAGGTGTGTACCGCTCGGGCCTCCCGTGAGCTCCTGCCTGGTGTTCGGTGATGATAACCTAGGAAGTGCCGTCCGATGCGATAACTGACGATGGAATGAACTGTTACCTGAGGAACACCGTCACGCAGTTCGCTCGTGGTGGTGGTGGTGTTGTGCGCCGGTTACTGACTCGGATGTACTCTTCTCACCCCCAGGGTTTCTGTCTGCAACGCGTGCGGATGTTCAAGACGACACGGGGGAACGGAGAAGTTTCAACAGGTAAATGTGAAGCGGTGGAAGCGTGATGGTTGTAAAGCCAGTGATGAAACAAGTTATCCCTGTCTGAAATTAAGTGATGATTTAAGGTAACCTGAGGCTTTTGAACAAAGAAGCTGTGTGTTTGATGTCCATCGTTAAATGTTAATCTCACTTTTTATTCTAATTTGCAGATCAGATCAACGAGGTTGTGTCGACCAGTTTGGATGAATCCAGAACTCTGCTGCCACGTATTGATGATTAATGGAGTAGACTGATCTGAAACGTGTTTAAATAAAATGCTTAAAACATTGGACTGTTTCAAATATTCTATTGAACTGGTTAAATGTTTAGAATGCAAACTAAATGTTCAGTTTAGACCACGTATTGTATGAACTATTAGCTTTTTGAAATTCGAGGTGGGTAAACTGAATTGTGATTGTACAGACCTCGTAACCGAAGGCTGACTACTAGTTTAACGTCATAGTTCTAAAAGTCTGTGTTGCAGAGCAATTCACCTCCAGAACAGGTGGAGTAGCTCGCTTTTGTCGCATAAAACCTAGTGACGTCTGTGTGGAAGTCGTTGGATTTATTTATCATAGACTTTATTGCCCCGTGCGTCGCCGCTGATGCTTTTCATCGGACACATTTGTCCCGTATTTTCCTCCACAACTTTGTTCCCCTCGACCGGCGTTAGTGGAGATCTCCCTCAGTGAATAGTCCGCCAATGACTGCTTGTAGAAGCTGTCATATTTACGCATTTCTTCCCACAAAAGCTCTTCAATCTAATTGTTCTTTCCAACATTAATAATTTAATAATTTTTTTAATAATTACAGCATTGTGCTATGGACACAAATGTGAGACTCCGTAAAGGACGTAGTTAGACCAATCGCAGCCTTGTGCGCTGCGGGAGACTTGCGTCGCCTCAATTAGTTGACTCACATAGGTGGGTCTTGTGTCTGCGTCGCTCTGAAAACGCAGAAGCACAAACTGGGCTTTAAGGCTGAATCCTTGTGTTTGGATCCTGTCTGGTGTTGCCCCACAAGGCACTGATAGGAGGGCCGTAGACATGATTCAGACTACAGCATTTATGTTCAAAATGACCATTTATTTCTGATTAGTCCAGTGGGGAACTGAGGTGGGTAGACGCTATTTCTAAAATTCCAGAGGTGTGTAAAGTGTTTACCCTGCGCTTCAGGTGCGTAGTCACTAAATTATCCCTGGTCGGGGAACTATTACCTGATGAAACGTTGACCGTCCAGAATGTTTCTCAAAGTTCTCTGCGTTACTTAAATGACTTTAATCCTACGGAGTCACCCAGCATCTGGTGGTCAATTCACATTGAAAGTTGATCTGTAGGATTTCTTCTTTAAACTCTCTAAAAAGATCTGCTCCTCTTGGAGGTATTCTCGGTCCTGTTGGGAGGAAGAAACATTCAAAGTCAAATTTACTAAGATAAGAGTCGTTTAAACTAAAGTCGTTTGTGGGCAAAGCAGCTGAAAAACCGCTCTGGGTTTTATCTATAGTGGCATGATCTATAGATCTATAGGTCAAGATAAACATGATCACATGACTAAATTGAATTTGCTAGTAGTCAGGTGGCAAAGAGTCAAGACTTTACTCCCTGATTGGACGTCTTCCAGGCTTTTACTGTGAAACTCGACGAACGAATCCGTGTAACCTGGTCGCTGCTTTTCATGGGTTTTTATCTTCACGTTAAGCCCGTTACCTTTTCGGCCGTGTACTTCCACAGAGCCAGGCTCGCCTTGAGAGCAATGGACTGAGAGCTGGCGGACAACGGCGAGGGGGGGGCGTTCAGGGTCGACGACAGCACAGGATTTGGCAAAAATGAACCTGCATCTGCCGCTAGAGACGAAACCATAACGTGCCCCATTTAACGTGTGAAACAGCTACTCGTACAGGTGACTCAAACAGAGTTGACCTCACCTGGTCCGTCGGCTGGAATCCTCCTCCGCGGCGTGGAGGCCATCGCGGCGTTTGGCCTCAGCCTCTCGGGGTCGTCCTGCAGGTGACCCACCCTCGTCCGCTCCTGTGACGGCGGTTGCAGGAAGTCACGCGTCGTGTGTTTCTCCCGCACGCAGCACACCCCCCCCCCGCTCTGAACGCCGCCCCCAGGGACGCACCTGCAGGAGTCGCTGCTCTCGCTGCCTCAGCCGCTCCGTCTGGTCGTGGATGTTTCGGAGCCTCGCCTCGTGCTCGGCCTCCACCCGCTTCGCCTCCCGCAGCGCCCGCTCTCCCTCCTCGTACTTTGCTGCGGCGAGCTGCGTGGAGCACAGCGGGGGTCAGAGGTAAGACGACGACGCCGCGGCTGCTGCTGCTGCTGCTAGCGCTAACGGGACCGCGCGGGGGCGCCAATACCTCGCTAAAGGCCTCCACCTCGTGGGCTCGTGTCTTGAGTCTCACGGCGGCGCCGCTTATTCTCTCTTTCTCTCGGTCCAGTTCTTCCCTCAGTCTGTCCAGCGTCCCCCTCTCCTGCGCCGCAGCCGTCTCCTTCTGTTTCAGCTCTGCGCGGTGGAGCTTTAAGTCGGCTTGTTCCTACAACAAGAACAAGTACTTACACGTCCCATAAACACGTAGTCCCGTAGACACGGAGCTTCCCTGTGGCTCACCTGTGCCAGGCTGACGATGGAGCCCTCTCTCTTCTCCAGCAGACCGCTGACCTCCCGCTCGGACCTCTCGTGCCGCTGCTGCTCCCGGCTGTGGAAGTGCGCCCAGTCGGCGGCCAGCTTCCTCCTCTCCTCCGTGCAGCGCTGCATCACCGACTTCTGCTCCTCCAGCAGTGCACTCTGACGACAGAAGTGGGGGAGGCAGGCGGTAAGGGGAGGAGGGGGAGGAGGAGGGGTTCGGTTGACGTGGCCGTGACCTGGCTCACCTTGGCTCTCTCCAGCTCCTCTCTTTCCATGTTGATCTGCACGCTGAGGGCGCGGCGCTCCCCCTCCACGGCCCTTTGGGTGGACTCGGCCTTGGCCTGCTCCGCTGTCATCTTCCAGCGCTCCTGAGGCGGATGGATGTAAATAAACCGGAAGGTACCTCCCCGCTTTTTTTGTGCGTACTGCCAGGACAAAGCAGATGCAGGTATCATAAAAAACCCTGACCTTCTCGAGCTGTCTCTGCTGCTCGCTGAGCTGAGCGTCCATCCTGGAAATGATGTCCTTGAGGTGAACTCTCTCCTCGGACATGGCTTTCTGCTCCCGGGCCAGACGGTCCTGCATCACTGAGACGTGCATTCAGAGAACAACCGTGCATTTAGACAAACGTGCACGTTGACCCATTTGTACAAGGAGAGCAGATCTCTGTGTGTGTGCGTGTGTGTTTCTGAGGTACTTCGGAGCTGCTCGTCTCTTTGCCGGGCGCCGTGCTCCAGGCCGTGAGCCGTGTGTTCATGTGTGCTCTCCACCCGAGAACACAGATCCCCCAGCTGAGAGGAGAAGTGCTCCATCTGCTCCATCACCACCGTAAGAGACCTGGGAAACAATAATAGGAAGAGAAACCCAGACCTTCTAAGTAGAACAAAAGCATCCTGTTCTTGTTTGCTGTTGCTTCATTCTGTACATCAGAATTTTAAGCACTCATTCCTGGTATTATCAGCGCTGTCATCACTATTCTTAACAGAGCTGTCTTTTCTGTCTAATGGATTCTCTGTGCTGTCCTGCTCTTATGTCCATTCTGTACACATGACATACTTTACTCTTCTTCGCAGCGTGTGAAGCGCTCGATGTAAAACATGTATTCAATTCTAATAACTGTCATTATTGTATAATTGTAATTGAGGACATCTGACCTGGTCTGAGACGTTGCGCTTGTAACTGCATCGATCTCCTCGTCCTTTAATTTCTTCAGTCTCTGGATCTGGTCCTCGTGGTCTCTCTTCATCTCCAAGACGGACTTCCTGGTCGGCAGCGAAAGAGACAAATACAGCAATACATACAAATATGAATAACTTCAAGTGACGATGGCGGCCTTGTTACACAATCGAGAAAGAAGTCCCCGGTGCACCTCTGGAGGTCCCTGAGCCGCTCCACCTCTCGGTCTCGGTCTTGCTGGGCCTGAGCCACTTTGCGCTGGTACTGAGCCTGCAGCTCCGAGCGCTCCTGCTCTGCCGAGCGCGTCGCCGCGGAGAGACGCTCCGCCAGGTCCTCGCACTCCTGCCGCGCTTGTGCCTCCCTCTGGGCCGCCGATTCCTCCAGCAGCTTCACGCGGCCCCTGGAAGGTACGCAGGAGGGTGAGGCCTCTGCTGAGCCTGCAGACCTACGTGTGTACGTACTGTGTTTGAAGGATGACCCACTTGTGTGCGTTCTCCATCAGTTCCACATCCTGTTTATGCTGCTGCCGGACCTTCTCTAGCAGGATCTGGCTTTGCTCTCGCTCCAGCTGCAGAGTCTTCACCTGGACAACCACACAATGGGGGGGGGGGGGGGGGGGGTTGTGCATGTGCACAGAGGTGACATAGGAAGTAGAATATGGGGCAGCAGGGGAGGCCATCTATTAGTTTCCCTTAACAGCGCTGACGTACCTGTCCCTCCAGTTGGATGATGCGAGCCTGGTAGTCTGCAGGTTGCTGCGCTCTCTCTTGGAGTCCCTGCAGGGCCCCCCGATCCACGGCGCCCCCCAGGCCCAGAAACTGCTGGTGCATCATCTGTCACAGAAGAGAACGCGAGTCAACGACAAACCCGGGGATGGATGCGTCTTTGCATTTGAAATAAATCTACTTTCGATGTTCTCCACCTGCTGTTGTAGAAGCAGCTGCTGCAGACTGTCTGCTGACAGCGTCACCTGTTCAGACGATACAGACGAGGTCAAAACCAACCGATCAATCGATCATAACAGAACTGCCTTAATACAGAAAAAGCATCCAAACCTGTTGTTGGAGAGCAGGCGGCTGCTGCAGGGTTTCATCCGAGGCCTGACTTGGCCCCCTGGGTCCCTTGTGGGGTGGCGGGAGGTGGGGTTGGGCGTAGCCAACGCCAGCCGCAGAAACCGGCCAAGGACCAGTAGGAGGAGGAAGGCCACCTGAGGGAGGAGACAAGTTCAGAATGTGTCCGAGGTCTCCTTCAGCACGCAGGGCGGTTGCCGAGGAGCATCTGGAGGAGGTGGAGGGGGGAGGCGAGGCTGGGTGGTGCGAGAGGCGGCGCACAATGCGAGCGGTCGCAATCTCATCTGCTTCTACTGCAATCGAGTTGCCTGGGGAAGGGGCGTGGCTTCGAAGAGTCACCATTGTATCAGGAAACGTGATAGGAGAGTCATTATTGTGAAGAGCACCTCGCCGGGTCGTCTCTCCGGCGGGAGCGGAGCGAGCCGAGGGGCCGGCCTCACCGAGGAAAGTGCCGCTGCACGAAACAACAAGGAGAGTTTGTGGCGTCAGTGGATTCAGACCGATTTGATTTTCAGACGGATGAGAAAAGAACCTCACCTGGTTTCCTTGGGAGATGAGAGAGCGTCCTCTCGGCCTCCGGGAGCTGGTTTACTGAAACAAAGAGCAGCTCATGGTTCAGAAGCGAAGAACGAGCCCCTTCCGTCCCCGTGTGTGTGTGTGTGTGTGTCGTTTGTTCTTTCGTTGTGTACCCAACAGTCGCCTCCACGTCCGCGTCTTCTCCCAGGCCCAGAGAGTCTCTCCGCCTGGGCATCTGGGCCTCACGGGTCCACCTGCTCAGCGCTCCTCCTTCTTCCTCCTCACTCTGCTGGCCTCCACAGACCTGTTTGCTGAGGTTATCGGCCTGACCACCGGTCAGGGAGGGGCGTCTCTCTAGTGGGGGGGGGAGGCGAGACTCTGTGGGGGTCTTGGCCTCTTCAGCGTCGGCCACTGGGGAGGTTTGGTCGTCCTTCGTCTTGAGGCCCAGCCAGTCGGCCGAGGAGCGCCGAGGAGCGGAGGGGGGGGTGGTGGGGGTCGGTTTCTTCTCCGGGGTCGAGGGGCCGACGTCCTCGCTAGAAAACCTGCCCATGACACGAAGGATCCAGCGTTTAAGTTTACAACAGCGGCCAAAGAGGCCAAATAGGGAGAGTAGCACACACACACCTGACAGACTGCCTGCGGGACTGGCGCCCTTCAGCCGGGGCTCCTATGGTGGGCTGATAGGCGCCAAAAGTCAGGGAATCTTCTAGCGGCGGCACTGAGAATGGGAACAAAAGGCGTTATGGGAAAAATTTGGTGTCTGTTTTGAGATGCAGAGGACTCTTGTCACCTCTCGGCGGGGACGCCGACTCTTGGTTCTTCCTCTCGCCCGTCGGGGGTCGCTGTGACGTTGAGCTCCTCAGAATCTCATCTAGTTTTGTGCGAGGTCTCTGAGGGGGCTCGCTCCTGAGGACACAACGGGACGAAAAAGAGACACCGTTAAGAGAAAAGCCCAAGTTGTCCACGTTTGTCTTTGTTTTTAGCAGCATCCTCAAAGCCCAGAAGCAGAAATGACCTTTTCCCGTTGAACAAAAGCGTGGTCTCTTTTTTCTGGGGTTGGTTTTTATCGCTGTCAAATCCCAGAGCATCCATGAGGTCGTCTTCATCATCAAATGTGAGGCTGCTTTTCTTTTTTGCTGCCTTGGCTGAAAGGAAACACACACACACACACTGTACTCTGGTATTTGTTTGTGTGAAGTTTGGACACAAAGACGTGGGGAATCATTGAAAGGCTGACAGGTTTCACTCTTCAGGACAGGAGACGCTGAAGGAGACGGTGCAGATTTGGTTGTAGGTTTGGTCGTGGTTTCATCTGGAAGTAAGTCATCAAGATCCGCCAGCAGGTCGTCTGGATCTGCAGAGGGATTTACATTCACACAGACTGTAAAGCAGTAAATATGATCCTAATATGTTTTTAAACTTTAAAAATAAGCTCCACGTAACTGTGTTTTTTTTACAGTTCATTAGGTCGACCTGTTTGCACCAAAACAATAATTACTAGTGGTGTTGTATCGCATTCATTGACATGTACAGGGGGGGAATAATTGTACAGGTGTACCAAAACACAAACTGCGCACTTCTATGTCCCGATTGGTCCATTCGTGCAGGATGACCATCTCACAGCCACTGAAACTACCTCCGGATGTTGTTCAACCACCACGTAAAAGGCCAAAAACACGGACACCAAAGTACCTGTAGTGTCAGGTTTCTGACCAAGACCTTCTTCATCACCATCGTCATCACCAGTGTCTAAACGAAGGCAGCGGTTCAAGAGAAACAAAGCTACGAGTAAACCGCCGGGTAACATGGAGCTCGTCGTCGTAGCTGGACGGGACCGAGGCTCACTCACCGGAGAAGGTGAACTTCTTGTGGTTATTCGCCGTGGACGAGGGCGCAAAGGTTGTCCTCCTCCCTCCCGCGACGGGTTCATCTGAGGACGCAGGAGGAGACACGACTCTCTCTGATTGCTGCTGTGAACGCCAACTTCAAAGCTGGGAGGGATGCAAAGCGAATAAGGAGGGAGCAACGTGTGCGCTGAATTACCTGCCGCCTCTGGTTTTAATGTACTTTCTAAGGTGGACGTCTCTTTCCTCAGCCCTTCGTCACCAAGCGGCTTTGTTCGTGCAGGAGCTGAAATGGGCTTTTTCTTTGACGCAAAAAGGTCAGCGTCCATGTCGTCCATGTCCTGTGCAAGGAGATTTTTTTTTTTAAAAAGCAATGTGCTGACAGCTGAACTTTGTGCTTTTACGGAGTTTATAATGACCAACCTTCAGGTTCTTCAGTATGTCGTTTGGGTCTGCTGCTGAGACAGAGTCCTGGACGAAAAACAGAATATAAAGATTCAAATGCAAGACTGAACGTACACATTTATCTTTTCACATCTGTGTTTCCATACCTCAGTGTCCCCGTCCCTCTTTACCTCCTCTGCCAGCAGGCTGAAGATGTTATCAGTGGCAGAAGTACTGGAAAAGAAAAAAACAACAACTCACTAAGAGTTAAGATGTGTAATTGGTGGATTGTAACTCTGTGATTCTCCCAACTTACCGAGTTAAAGGTCCACTGCGAGTTGCTTTTCTCCTCACTGGAAGGTCTGGTGAGTGAGCTGTTTAACAGGAAATATTATACAACACAAAACTCACAGTCATAGCACAATAATATTGACAAATTGGTCTGCTTGCTGGTTTTGATCAACCAATAAACTGTCAAGCGAAGCATCTCCAAATGAACCAAGTGAAAAGGATATTATGTTACACCGTATTATTGTCCTTTATGATTAAAGATGCTTCATTCCGATTATACTGCTGATTATAAAACAACCAAAACACGAATGTTTTATTTTTGTTTATTCTATGTGACAAGCATTTTGTATCCTAAATGCTAAGTGAACGCATTTCTGTTTTCCTGCTAGAAAAATAATAATACTACAAGCATAAAACAACAACTATGCGGTATGTTACAGAATTTAAAACACGTAAGGAACTTACTTTTGGATAGTTTTCCCTTCTTTGCATCCTATAACGTTACACAACACGAAAATGTGATTTTACGTTTTGTCCAGCTGGAATAAATCTCGATAGCATATTAAAATGTTGACACTTTCACCAATTGAACTCACCATTTTGTAAAATCTCCTCCGCCAGTGATTTAAAACAGTTAGCTAATTTAGCCAGCTAGCCAGCCTAGCTAATTTAGCTAACGTTAGCTTATTAGCTAAATCTGATCAGGCGTCACCGGTCTCCATGGGTAACCAGTACTGCGCGTGCATGTAAACGACCCACTCGTCCATCGTGGTTATTTAACGTTAATGCCGCGCGTATTGTTTGGTGCTTTAATAACATCGTGTATCGTCATTCGGCTTCTTAGAAATCTCCCGGTTAAAGTTACATTAACGTTAAACATGGAAACGGAACGCGGTGGCGCTGCTACAGCTGTAGCACCCGGCGCGTGCGGGACAGACGCTTCCTGTTTTGCAGCCCGCAGTGCATTGTGGGTGTAGTAGTCTTAACGTGTCCTTTAAGGAAGCGGGTTTCGGTTTGGGCTGTGTTTAAATGCGGAGGTGCTTGTTGTGGACTTGTGAACTCTCGACGTCTTCCGCTGCTTTATTTGGTGAATCCCAACATTTTGACCACCAGGTGGCGTCACAGCTTAAAGAAGCAGTCAAAGGAAATCAGTTTCAACAAAACCGAAGAGCTGAATAATTCATATTCTAAAGCCTGCGCTTAATTCAGTTGGGTCTGGGTCTGATGTTACACTCTCAATCATCTGCTCAAAGCTCTTAACACTGTTTCTCCACAGTCGGGATGGTTTGCATTAGGTCCGCGTGCCAACGTCACGTGATCTTTCTTTTCGGCATTCCATCAAAACACAGATATTTGTCCCACGAGGGGCACAAAACAAGCAGACCCCCCCCCCCCCCTGTTAGAAACGTCCGGCCATGCATGACCCACACAAATATGTCTGTTGGATAATTGATGATGGGTTTGTTGCTTTGTGCTCAATGCAAATGTTCCGAAGATATCTAGATGGAAAATCATCCATTTACTCGATCAAGGCTGAAAATCACCATTTTCTAGAGATGATGATTGATTGTTGAGTATATGTGGAGGCAGAATTAATGGTTAGAATTAATTAATGGATTAATGGAGAATTAATGGATATGGAGGCTCATGAGGAAAATAAAGGCTGCACTGATGTCATTATTATACAAACAAGCTTCTTTTTAATAAATCATCAGCGAATCAGACACACTTGTTAAGTACAAGTGAGAGACACGATTCAGAAGAACACAACAGCACACAGTTGCCTTTGATTGCTCTTTTTTTTTTGCATTCACAACATAAACCCGAGACACATATCTTCCATTTATGATACAACACTTCAGCCACGTTTTATAAAGAAAGTGTAGGTCACTTATGAGATCTTACAGGAAGATACTCTTTAAATGCATTTAAAGAGTATCTTGCATCTTTCCTCATTCATATTCAACACATTAACAAAAAATCAACCCAGGAAAAAGCATTTTACAACTATTGCTCTTTTTTATGCAGAGGCACAACCCACAATTTACCATTTTTACCCTGATCAATATTAGCATCGTCCAGCATTGCACCGGTTTTAGGATGATTATACACATTTGTCTCTCGGTCGGCGTTTCCCAGCCTTGGGTCCAGCAGGCCTCATGGATCAGGTAGCCTGCGGGGAGACGTGGCGATGGCTCTCAGGTGCATCAGATCAGAAGGTCACGAGAGAAAGCTACAAAAAGGTCCCACTGTTGCGTCACGGTGAATATTACGTCTCGAGAGCAGAAATCCCTGGAAAAAAAGAAGAACAATAATGTCCATTTGTGCTCTTGTTCAGTCCCGTTGGAATGACTCAGCAATCAGCTGACGCTCACCTGACTCGATGGGAGCCGACTGCAGGTCAGGGTGCATCACAAGGGAAGAAAAAGCAAAGTCATGCCTAGAAAAGAAGCTGAACGGGTGTGTGCAACCATAGCAATACAAAAAGAAAGATAAGAACGTGCGATCTAATAGAAGTCTCCATAGTGACCTTTTCAGCCGCATTGAGCTTTGTGGTTGTAAAGTACTTATGTTGATATTAATACGCCTCAGAAGAGATGACTTCTGAATCATTTAGCGGTGTAGCAGTGAGGGCTTGAAAGCTAAATGTGGGGCAGGCGTCTCAGCTCTTTATGCATCCGTGTTCCACTGCTCCACTTTCCACTTGTAACCCCCCCCAAACACACACACACCACCTCCACATGAATCACAATGTGTCTTTGTCCGTCCGTATGTTGTCCTCTGTTGTGCACTTTTCTTTGGGCGGCTGATTTTCAATTTGAAAGATATTGATTTTACAAAAATGGTTGAACAAATTTAGCATTTTCCAGATTTTTGTTGCTAAAATAATAAATACGAACACTGCTGCCCTCAAATATTTTTAAGGCACTTTATTTTAAATTAGCCACGTGGTCCTTTAGTTGATGAGAAAACGACTCTACTTATTTATGTCTTCAGTAAACATTGTATATATGAGTTTATGGCCTTATCGTCTAGTTTCAAGTCTTCTTCCATTAATCATGATGCTCTTCTTACTAAATTATGGTACATTTAGAGTCAAGAATACTTTAGGGCGGGTCCATCTCGTGATTGACAGGTTGCAAACGCAAATCAGTTGCGACTTCTGGATTGAAAACGACAGTCAACAAGCTCGGTGCCCTTTTGATTTACATTCATATCCTCCTGTGGACGTCCAGCAGGCTGCACATCCTCAGTCCGACTCCATTGATGGTGTCCTTACTCTGCGACGCTCACTGTTGTCTTCTGGGGGTTTCTGCTGCTCCGTTGCTCTTCCTGTGAGGCGCGTCTTCGTCCCCGGTGTCCCCCTGCCTGCGATACAGAGGACAATACTCAAAGTAACACACCCCTTTCTCCAGACAGTGTGGGACACTCGTGAGAGCAATGGAGGCTTTCGCCTGCTCCAGAGCTCTGGTGCATGTTTTCTCCTCCTCAAATCAATGATGCACACACGTCTGTCCCAAACACACACGCACTGTTGCTCTATAAGTAGCTGATGTGCAATTATTTTGTGATATTTTACCCACAATCCACCAGCTGTTTGCGTCAGACCTGTTTCTAAGCGGGAATCCACTTTGGACCTTCTAATGAACCCGCTGGGCGCCTCGAGGGCCCCCGGCCCGGTACTCACGGTTGGATCTTGTTGGAGAACCACTGACGCAGGATCAGAGCGATGGTGGTGAGGACCATCAAAGTGGTGCACATGGTCCCGAAACCCGCCTCGTGGGGGGGGTCCCGACGATGCCTCACAGCGCCCGGCGGCGCTCTACTCCCATTGAAAGGCTTGAGTGGCAGAAAGGCGGAATTCTGTGGCGGAGCAGTCTGACTATTTCAGTCTCCCCCTCTTGGCGCTGGCTCATGACTGGGGGGGAGATTAGCTCGGAGGATTAGTTTGGATCAAGGATGGAGGAGGTAAACAGAGCATGCTGCGTGTTTTCTGTTACGAGCACAACCGCGGCCCGGCAACGTGCCGTCGATGCCGCTCCAAAGGAAATGAACATCAACGTTCTTCTGTGTGAAGGAACGCGCACACGTTGTGAAAGGGCCCGTTGAGATGAGCTCGAAGCGGCACTTCAACACCAAGTGTTCCTGAGACATGGAGGGAAAAGAGAGCGTACGGGGGAATAGATTACTCACTGCAAAAAAAAAGGACCCATAGAGAAAACGGTGTCGACACACATATTCAAAGGATCCATTGTGGCAGTGAGATTTTTCTTTGTATTTTTATTTAAAAGTTGTGGTAAATACAGATAGAAAGGTAACAATGAAAATAATGTAAACCGTCACAATTACCTCTTAGAAAATGTAAAAATGTCTGCGTAATATGATAAAGGGAAACATCACATGATATTGTAAAGAACGGTATACACAGGTCTTTTTTTTATCCTTTTTCCTTTCTGGATTTACACATTTGGTAGAAGGCACATCCAAGTAAAATGTGGCCTGTTGTCCACTGCTGGGGTTGTGTTTGCAGTTTCCCCCACTCTCCATCTCTGACACACACACACACACACACACATAGAGTACATGTCCCATAGCCCACTATGATGAAGTTATACATTAAACATTATTCCCCAAATAGGTCCCCAGATACATTGCTCCTCGTCAAAGGTCGGCCCAGTTGAAGAATCCCTCTCCGTCAAAGCCGCCGGACGGACATTACGAGTCGACCGCGGTTAAACACACTCAGACGAGGAGCTCCGCTCGGTTGGCGTCGACAGCTTCGTCCAGCCCGCCTCCTCGTAGACGGCCGTGATGCTGCGGCACACCATGGCGAAGAACTTGGTCCACGCCGCGCCCACCTCCGGCGTCACCAACGAGGAGAACTCTTCTCCGAGGACCTCCAGGATCACGCCACTCAGGATCTGGACCAGACAACGGCAGACAGCGGGTCACAGGGTATTTCACAAAACTCCTAATTCTTTCCTCATCAGACCCCGATTGAAAGGTTCTTTACGATCTCTGTGGGACACATTCAGAGACTGTATTTAAGAAGTGGGCGTAGTCATGAGGATGTGAACCATCGGTCTGTGAGCGTCAGAATGCTTTATGGTCTGTTTGACTCTAAATGGACCGTAGTTCAATAAGTGAACATCATGCTGTATTGAAGAAGACCTGAAACTAGAGACTGAGACCATAAACCCGTGTTTACAATGTTCACTGAGGGAATAAATCAAGAGAGAAGTAGAATCATTTTCTCATAGACGTCTATGGGAGCAGAGGAGTCGCCCCCTGCTGGCCAGGAGCGAGAACGCACCTTTTAAAAACATTTTGCATTTTGCATACGTACATCCGCCCTGCAGCTTACGCTTCCTTCAGTACACATCACGGGTCCCAAGTATGAATTATCGCCTGCGTGTGGATTCTGCTTTCCATGTACCTTAAAGTACACGGGGTCCACCTTGTGTCGCAGCGCGTGCGACTTGCCCACCAGCCTCAGCACCGAGGCCATCTTGTCCGCGCTGCCCAGGCTCTCCACCAGCGTGTTGAGGGCGCTCATGACTCGGCGAGCGTGCTTCCTCAGCTGGCCGCTGCTCTCCAGCTCCTCCGGCTCCTCGATGTCCTTGAACTGGCTGAAGAACTGCTTGGACGAGGGGAAGTTCACGAAGAGCCTGCCGGGGAGGGAGATGGGAAACCTCTCAATCGCTAATCTCATCGCCCTGCAGTCGGAAGCGGCTCGATCCAGAGGACCCACGTTTTGTTTTCTGTTGTTCCAGCTGGCGAGATACCCTGAGCAAACAGCCGCACCGGCAGGGGAAGGAAGCACATTTTCCCTTTAGCGGTTTTCTTTGTGGTGCAAAGGGGAAAAACATTCAGCTGTTGAGAAAATATGACAGATCACTACCGATGATAATATGACCAATAAAGTCACACTATTCTCCTTTAGCTGAAGAACTGAATCAGAGTTTGCATTCCACATGTTTATCCCAAAGGTTGATCCAGCTCCAAATGTGTCTTTTTGTATTTGTTTGTCTCTTTTCGATGTATCGCCGGGATCCGTTGGTCAAAGTTCTTGGAGCGAATAAATCATAACATCTGCACTTTGAAAATGAGTGCAGGAATTTTTTATGTGATAAGCCATCGCAATTTAAGATATTTGCGTAAATTAAGCGTTTGAAGAAAGCAATTTGTGGTTACCACAGTCTCGCTCCAGAAACAACAATGTTGTATTATTTATGGTTTAGTTTCCTGGTCTAATATTTATTTGCCCATCCGGTTCTTTCCGAGACAAATACAGTATCAGAAAGAATTGGAAAAAAACCAACGTAAAAACACCCTCTCGCCCAGTCTGGGAAGAGGGCCAGTGCATCTGGCCAAATCGGCCCCGTCCACATTCCTCCCATATCTCTGAAGAGCATAGATGCTTATACGCTTCATATGTGCGCTGAAGGGAGGAGGGGGCCTTGTTGTTCTACCACACAGACGTCTTCCTAAATTTGACACGTTGGACCTCTAACCCTGAAGACCTTTTCGTTCGAAGGGTCCACGTCGAAGCTGAGGTTTGGGGGAGAGTGCTGAAGCTTATGGATCAGTCCCCATTTCTCAAATTCCTGAGGCTCGCAGGGCGCTCGTGGAGGAACGCGGAAGAAGAAAACATGGTTGAGTTCATTTAATTTAGTGTCAAACTAAGACGAGCAGGATGCTGATTGGTTCCGCTCGAGTGCTGCGCTTTTGTTCCCCCGATGGCGAGAAAACTGTGTGAAATCGTCCTGATGGGTCGGGACAAGTTTGCGCCCTGCTTATTCTCAACTTTCACCTCCTGCAATCAATGAAGAAAGAAGTGCGCGACGGGCCGTGCCAGCGGTTCCCCTTCGGATGTTGTGTTTTTTTTGTGCACAGTTTGAATGACTTCCTAGACTCTCTCACACTTTGCCAGCACACAAAAGAGTCCGGCTGCCAGTGTTGGAGACGTGTTGGAGACGTGTTGCTTCAGGTTGCCGGCCTTGTATGAATCATCTGAAGCATTACCGGCTCCTTGGGAGGGAGCACTTTGAGCGCCAAAGACGTCCAATTAACGGATTACAGTGTTTGACGTTTGCCTCTACACGGTTTGACGAACAGGATTAAGAGGAAGGCGAGTGTCACAAGCAGAAATATGAGCTCCTTCGGACGGACGGGAAGCTTCTAAAGTCAACGAGACAGTTTGGATCCAGCAGCTGCATTCGATGGGAGGATGATGCCACAGTGTGGGTTAAGTTAATGCGTCCTTGCTGCTTTTGTTTGGCAGAAAAGCATCAGCAGACCTTCTAGATCCGGCAGTTATTTTACAAAAGGGGGGAAATGCTGACTTGATTTTATCATCGGCGAAGTAATTCAAGTGCAAGAAATGAGATGAAGTCCAAAGAGTCGGCCCCTCATCAGCGCGTGTACTTTTTGTTGCACATCCATTTTTAGTTTCACTATTTCACTATATTCCACCTCCACCTCCACGAGACCCGGAGACACTTGACCTCCCTCGCTTGGTGGGATGGGGGGGGTTTCGGGGAATAACCTGCAGCACTCGAGCACTGAGGGTTTGACTCTCATCCCGACCACCTCCGCGGGAAAACAACCCCCGGAGAAGGTCACTGTGATGGACGGCCACAGAAGCACATCGTCTGAGGCCGCCGTGCTTCTATCAAAACACATCTTAATGGGAATGTTGCATTCTTGATTTATAGAACCCGTTTAAACCCCCTTCTTTTTATCGGTGCTTTTGGATCACTTACCTTAAAAGTCACCCGTCTGTTATGCGACTTATCTTTGTTTGCTGATGGTGATAACAGATGATAACTCGCCTTCGTGTGACACGCAAGAGCTGATCGAGCTTCGCCCGTCTTATCACACACCGGTCCGCCCTTCCTCTACATCTCCCTAACTCCTCCGGTGTGGCGATTTCCGGCTTCATGCAAGAGATTAAAACGAGGAAAAACCATCACCTGACGAGTATGGCCACGCCGACGTCATCGCAGCTCTGGTAGACCTTTGCCCACGAGTCCTGGATCATCAGCCTCTCCTTGTTGGCCAGAGGGCTCGGCCTCTCCAGGGGGTCGCCCTCTCCATCGCCCTCGCCCCGCGTCCTCTCCATCTGGAAGCTCTGTGCACAGCTCAGCACCTGCAGAAAGGCGACGCAGACGAGAGCAAGGAACCAAACGCCAAATTTCTACCTCTTTGCCTCGTTTACGTCTTTTCTTGGTAAGAGAGGAAGAAAAATCAGAAGAAGAAGAGGGGGGGCTCTTCTTCTTCGCTCTCCACCTCTGGATCTGAGTGTGAGTGAAGAACAGGCTGCAGAAACACAAGAAACACAGGCAGCGAATGAGGAGGAGCCTGTGTACTCCCTCTCTCTCTCTCCCTCTCTCTCCCCCCCGTCTCTCTCTCACCTCTGGAGGTGGCGTTTGATAAAAACACGATGAGATATGAAACAAATCCTCCAAACGTGCATGTAATGTAAGATTATGATTCTGAAATGAGATGAAAGGAGCCCTCTGACCTTTTACCTCCGTCCAAAGCAGGAGATTAAACTGTGGTGTTGAATTTCTCACAAAGCCGACGTAAACGCGGGGACACAAATTTAAAGAGCGTGACCAGAATCTGTTCTATTTTGTGTCCGTTTTGTGCTTCGGTCAAGATCCACATTATTTCCCCGTACGCACAGACCCTCGAGAGAGAGAGACACGCTCGCCCCATTTGCACATTTCTCCACCTGTGTTTTGACAGAGGTCATCAGGAGGAATGTTCTCGTTTTAGCGCTTATGTGCGGCGGCCCGGGGCGAAGCTGCCAAGAATCTGGGCGCGAGCCTTCAGGACAAAAGACGTTCAAGCCCAAGCTGAGCTCGAGGGGGGCCGCTTGTCCCCCTGAGCGGGGACGCCCAGGTGCCAACAGTCAACGGACGCGCGTGAAACATTGACAGAGTCCTTCAGAGTTTACCGTTAACCTTCAAGTTTGTGGAGCCGGAGGAGGGGGGAGAGAGGGGGGAGAGGGGAAGGCTTTTTAGGGCGTTTCTGGGATTGCTGTGCTTCAGAGTTCATGAACGTGTCAGGCTGCATATATCAAATATCAAACTGGTTTCTGAAGAATCTGGCATCGGCGGCCGCCGTGGATCTGGAGAAACGAGGCGAGACGTCTTAGTCAATGATTGTTGATGCTGCAGCGGTTTTATGAGTCCATAAAGAACATTTGACAGCGCTTTGTGAATACTTTTGACTGTGTACCGCCCAGCCCGGAACATTCAGATCCATTTTTGATAAGAATAATGTTGTACCTTTGACCCTCACTCAAGTCATCCCCTGATGTATCCTAACGGATAATGACATCTAGTGGACAGTCTCAATATTTGAGAAAAAGTCCATTATTACGTTTTTCTTAGAAGGCACTTTGTATTAAAAGCTAAAGCCCATAATAATTAAAATAACACTTTTTTGTGCCATCATCCAGATTAACCCACCTGACTTTATTTTATCCGTCGTTAACATTTTAGATTTGTTTCCATTGAAATAATAATTACTTTATGACTGAATTTGCTGTTGTAAATATTACTCAAAAACAATATTTTTTATATCTGTACAATTTTTGCACTTCTAATCCGGTTAAGAATAATTCGTTTTTTAAATGCAATAAATATCAACGCATTGATTAAGTTGTGTAAGTATTATTAGGTCCTTTTGGTAATAAAATAATACCTACCAGATTAGAAAGGGAGGGTTGAAGCTTAAATCTAAAGAAAAGGCAGGTAACAGCTGTTACACTTACCAAAAATACAGCAACATACGTGACTCTTAAACAGACACATGCACATTACCTAAAATATGTTATTGTTCTCTAGAAATGTTGCTTAAAGAAAACACCGTTTTGACTTTCCGTTAGTACCGATTTCCACCTTTTCTAAGCATTTCAAATGAAGTACTTCCTGTAACTGCGTGAGTCGCGTGACCGTCACGAACGACGTACCGCGGCCAACGCGACTCTCCCTACATACGGCTCTGCCTCGTTTCACTCGGGGTCGCATTTTGCCCCGTGACGTCTCTCATTTGGGGGGGCGGGGCCCTCGTCAAACAGGAAGTATGACGTAACGTTTATTTTGGTAGAAACACAGCCGCGGCAGAGGTGACGGGGAAAAAAATGGAACAAAACGTTGTGGATTACAAGGTATTCACAAGTTTCACTCCACTTTGTTGTCGGTTTTTAAACGCGTGACTTCACGACAACTTTTCTTCCTCTCGACTGCGACATTTTGAACCTCAGCGCCTCGATGTTGTGGTATTGTTGTTTACACTTGAAGCTAGCTGCGACATCTGGATTAAATATGCGGGACTCGGTTGTGTGGCTCGCCGATAGATTGATCTAAAATCGGTCAAAGTCAGTCGATGTCGGGTCACCGTAGTAAAGTCTGTTTCTTCCCCAGCTGACCTGACCTGTAGTCACGTGATACGCTTCATGTGATCACCTGTTTATCTGGACGGGCGCAGGCGTTACTGTTGTTGTCTTTCCATTCTTTGTCGTATATTACAGTGCATTTGATACATTTGGTTGGATAAAACATCACGATCAGCAGATTAATGGATGAAAAACGTGAGCTACTCTTAATTTCCAATCACACTTTTATGATTTATATAGTCTACATTAATTGTGTGTGTGTTTTTTCCCCCATAAGCTGATATTTGAGAAAGAGGGAGTTTACCTCCACACAAATGCCAAGAGGAGCAACCATGACACGACCATCCCAGGGTTCATCCGCATCGTGGAGCGGGTAAGCCGAGTCCTTGGCACACACAAGCGCCTTCAATCGTAGGAACGCCGGGGTAGTAAAGCGTGCTTCTGTTTCAGGCCGGCCTGCCGGCTTTAGAGTGGAGCCCAGTGGAGGAGGAAGGGCGCAGCGCCCCGGCCGTCCTCTACACCAAAAAGGTCAGTCGCCGTCTGCTCGCTTCAAATGAGTATTCATTCATGTGCTTACATAGCTGTCGTCGCTCCTCTTCCTTCGTAGGATGGAGAAGGAGGAGTCGAGGATACAAACTTCGACCCCGGGTATGAGCCGGACTGGGCCGTCGTCAGCAACGTGAAGAAGGACCGCAATCCGGTTCCGGCCAAAGACTCAGGTGCCGTTTACTCGTCTCGCACTTTTGTTTTCCGACGGTTAAGTCAAGAAAAGGCGACGTCACGGCTAA
Source organism: Gasterosteus aculeatus (assembly GCF_964276395.1). NCBI lineage: Eukaryota > Metazoa > Chordata > Actinopteri > Perciformes > Gasterosteidae > Gasterosteus > Gasterosteus aculeatus. The sequence goes on from NC_135699.1 coordinate 17,007,281, forward strand.
GTTCCCCCCCCCCCCCCCCGCAGGTCAGTGGTCGTTCTCGCTGCCTCTCTCGGAGCTCTACTCCCTCCGGAGGGCTCGGTTCTCTCTGGGCAGAAACTTCCTGGTTCTGACGAGTCGAGGGGGCCACCCGCTCCCCGCCCTGCACTTCCACAGAGGAGGAACCAGGGAGCTGTTTAGGGCCCTGCAACGTTACATCGTCCTGGACCAGTGAGTGCCGCCGCCGCCGCCGCCCCGGTTTGTCCGCCGGTCACGTGGCTGCGGAGGGCGTCACGGTGGTTCTGTTGTCATCACCAGGTCGCCGGTTGACGGGCGGCTCTTCCTCGCCTACCCTCACGACCCGGGCGCGCTCTCTCAGTCCTTTGAGAAGCTGCAGCTGTTCGACGATGCCGGCGCTGATCTCGTTTCGGTGATTTGCTTTTATTATTTATCATGAAATCTTTGTTTTTTATCTTGTTGATCGATACGAGTGACGCACCGACCAAAGTCCCACCGGCTCCGTCATGGAGCGCGAACCCGGCATGTGACCTTTGAGTGTCTGCGAGCAGAAGAACTCTCTCGAGCTCGCTTGTGACCGCTTTCTTTGTTTTGACCGCTTCGTCTGTTCCCGTGGTGACCAGAGATTCATCCAGGACCCGTACGCCACCACCTTCGGTGGATTCTCCAAGGTCACCAACTTCTTCAAAGCCGCCCTTCGACCTCCGGGATCCCCGGGCCACTTCCGCACTGCTCAGGATCCCAGTCTGCCGCACCAGTGCGACGAAGAGCCCGACTTCGAGCTCATCAACTGCGTACGAGCACCTTGGAGCAGATTGCAGCTGCTAAATGTTAGAAGAACCTAAACCTGTTGTTAATGGTTGACTCCCTTTTTCCATGAAGGGCGTCGAGCTCGGTCCCAGACCAGACGTAAGCCGGGGACAACCACTGGACAAATGGCACCAATTTATGGACCCAGAGGGGCGAGTGCAGGACTCTGAGAAGATCAAGGAGATCATATTCAAAGGGGTGAGGCAGGACGCCCGGTCACAGTGTTTACTCCATCAACCTCCTACCCGCTTGACGTGTGTGTTTGTCCATAACAGGGTGTCTCACCAGCTCTCAGGAAGGAGGTGTGGAAGTTCCTCCTGGGCTTTTATCCGTGGAACAGCACGTTCAAGGAGAGAGAGGACATTCTGCGGCTAAAAACGTGAGCGTTTGGGTCGTTCATAAAAAAATGTTCTCTCACAAACTGCACATAAAACAACGCAGTCAAACGCTTTATAATCTGTATAATATTAACTTGAAAGGTGCTCTTGTTCTTAAGCTTCTCCCGTTAGTTGCCGTCATCGGGCTAAACTCATTGAGTGAGCAGTGACGGCGTTTGAGTTTTGTCTCAGGCACATTGTGAGGTCCAATGACGCCAACATTTCTTCCTGTAACTTTCCACCAGGAGCCCGATGGGGGATGTAACCGTAAAATCTATGACACAATATCTTTAGATATGAGAAGCCGGGAAGACTTCAGTCTCTTTTTAAAGCACAACAAATGGCCTGAAATGTCAAACTGTCCCCGTGGGACGCCTTCCTCTCGCCTGCAGGGACGAGTACTTCAGAATGAAGGTGCAGTGGAAGTCGGTCAGTGAAGAGCAGGAGATGAGGAACTCCCTCCTCCGGGGATACAGGAGCCTGATTGGTGGGTCCCGCTGCTCCTCACCCAACAGAAGATCTGTTCACGGGGGTCAGTTTGTTTGAACCGCCTTTGTTCTGTCGCGGCAGAGAGAGACGTCAACAGGACGGACAGACACAACACCTTCTTCTCCGGGAACGACAACCCGGGCCTGGCTCTGCTGCACGACGTGCTGATGACGTACTGCATGTACAACTTTGATCTGGGTATGTGGGACGCTGACCCGTACAATGTAAATGACTAAATGTTAGTCAGACTGTCTCCACTGCTGAGCACTGATCTTCACAGTTGTTCATTGTCATTTTTTTGACATTCGGAGCTGGACACCAACACCTTCAGGTGACCCCGTTAGATGATTAAAAGGAGGTTTGAGGTCCGTCCGCCTCACGCTTGTGCTTCCATCCGCCCAGGTTACGTCCAGGGGATGAGCGACCTCTTGTCTCCCCTCCTCTTCGTCACCCAGAACGAGGTGGAGTCCTTCTGGTGCCTGACGGGCTTCATGGAGCTGCTGGTGAGGGAGTGACCGCTTCTGTTGTGGGTGGTGCAGAAAGTTCACTCCTGCTGCTTTGGTGCCCTCAACGGATTTCTACGTGGTGGCTAGATTCTTTAAAAAGAAGACTGGATGTCTGACACTTTGTTAAACTCGTCTCCTCCGCAGCACCAGAACTTTGAAGAGTCCCAGGAGGCCATGAAGAAGCAGCTCCTGCAGCTCAGCATCCTGCTGAAGGCCCTGGACCCGGAGCTGTGCGACTTCCTGGGTCAGTCAGCCGATGCTCACATTCAAACAAAGTCAGGTCGTCGACCGCGTTTCCTGCAAAACTAGATTCCGCGGCTCTTCTGTTTCGTTTCGTTTTTCTCGGGTGGGGTTTGTTTTTCTCGCCGGCTCACAGGAGTTGAAAGTGACACCTCTACCGTCTCCCCCGCCAGACTCTCAGGACAGCGGCTCTCTGTGCTTCTGTTTCCGCTGGCTGCTCATCTGGTTCAAGCGAGAGTTTTCCTTCGAGGACATCCTCACCATGTGGGAGGTGAGCGCTTCTGCCTCTCACCCGCTCCGCCCGTCCCAGCAGCTGCTGCTTCATCACGTGCCGATCACGAGCCGCCGCTTCTTTCGAAGACGGAAACGGTCGGAGCCTCAATTCAGCTCAATTGTTCTCTTGAGAACGTCTTATTTTCTTCATTTTCTAAAAAGGTCATCTGGTCCGGTCTGCCGTGCGACAACTTCCACCTGCTGATCGCCTGCTCCATCCTGGAGTCCCAGCGGGGCGAGCTGATCGGCTCGGACCACGACTTCAACACCATCCTGAAGGTGAGCGACGGTTAACTCCACCCTCAAGGTGAGCCCTGTGACTTCAGCGCCACCCCCGAACCCTCCTCTGTTCCTCTCTGCAGCACATCAACGAGCTGACCATGAAGTTGGACCTGCAGGGCGTCCTGCGAGGGGCGGAGGCCATCCACCTGCAGCTGACCCAGTGCAAGGTGAGGCCGCGCGGCGGACGCCGCGTCTCCGTCTTCCGCCGGCTGAAGGGCTGAATGTAAAGCGTGACCCCCCCTCCCCCCCCCCCCTTGCCTCTTCCTCTCAGGAGCTTCCCCTGAAGGTGCAGCAGGTCCTGGGACTCTACAGCCCGTCCAGCTCCGAGGAGGAGAGCCCCGACCGCCCGGCCGGCGAGACGCAGCGCCTCCTCGGCGAGGCGCAGGGCGGCGGCAGCGCCACCGCCGCTGCCTCCGGCCCGGCACGCGTTCCCACCTATCCTTAAACGCGCGGGACGGCCCCGGGGACGGAGATACATGAACGGTCTTTATAGAAGAAGCGTATATAGATACTTAGAGGCCGTGTGCGATCCGCGGAGATGGAATTACGAGCGCCGTTGCTGCGTGTCGGGCGCAGAGGGCGCCGCCGAGGCTTCTTTCTTTTCTGAATGTTACAATTCAAGATGTAATGAAAACACTATAGAGCGAGTCCTCTTCCTGCGTCCTCCTCTTGTTTACATGTCCCGTGTCTTTCTACTCCTCCTCCTTTTACCTCCCGACAACTTGTTTTAGTCGAGTCGTGTCCGCCTGTGAGGCAGCGTCCTTCGGCCCCTCTGACAAGTGAAGAAGACGAAGGGGGGCTTTGTTAGCGTGACGCCGGCGCGATGCAAAGCTGCCTGCATGCCTTATTCTTTTCTCCCGTGTGGTAACGTTTTAATCCTTGTAATTATCCACATGATGTCGGAATGCTTCATCCGCTGATTATTTCCAAATAAACTGTTGAATTTAAAGGCGGTTTCTATTTATATTTCTGTCCCACTTACTGGTGAATCCAGGCTCTGATATTTATGTATTCACGGGTTTGTAGCACAGATTTGTTCTACAACTCAATTTTATATGTAGATCTATAAATATGATAAAATAATAAATAAAAATCCACTGCTTTATAAATCTGTGAAAACCGAAGCTGACCACTAAAACATTTCGGAGCGCTTTAGTTTGAAGAGGTGTCTCAGGTATTCAACAACGTCCTGAACAAGAAATGAAATGAGTATTATTATTATTTATAATTATATATTTATATATAATTATAAATAATAATAACACTCATTTCATTTCTTGTTCAGGACGTTGTTGAACATATAAATAAATAAAATTACATAAGGAGTCCCGAGATGAGAATCTGTTATTATTAATTTTCTATAAGCGTTTTACAACAAAACTTCCTCCTGAAGAAGAACTTCTGTGTGCTGCTCTTATCTATTCAGACCGAATTCTATATTTTTCTTAACTTTTAATACGTGGTCTCAGTGCCTGATGAAAACATCCCGATGGTCTGTTTAAATACGCTTGATGTATGATGTGTAATTTAATCATATATACTTTAAACTTCTCCAGTGTAACAGTATCTGTTTGCTTAAGGGGGTGTCTTAACTTGTGAACTGGTTAACCCCCCCCAGCCAGCAGGTGTCTGTGTGGCGTGAATGGGACCTCTGTGCTCCACTGTCCCGGGAAATGAGCTGGAAAATGAGGGGCGGGGAGCCACACCCCCTTTCCTCAAGACCCCTTTTGGGCTCGTCGCTGTTTGAATACAGCTGCGACGTATGAATTTAGCAGGGTCCTTAAACAGGCCGCCGATCTGTCACCCCGTCCCGCCCCACCGTCCCTCCGTCCCTCCGTCCCACCCCAGCCTGACCTCCGGAGACAAACTCACTCGGCCCCCTCATTCAAACTCAATCTGCATTCAGCCCCTCAAAGCCGCTCCTTATAGCTCGGAGCCCCTTCGGAGCCCATATTCTCTCACTAATGCTTCAATCAACGGCGTGTTAGAGGATCAGGGTCCCTTCATGTCGTCCCCTCATGTCGTCCCTTCATGTCGTCCCCTTCATGTCGTCCCCCCCTGCTCCGTGTCTCAGGAGCTAAAAACCTCGAGTGGAAACTTCTGGTGTGTCGAGGCTGGAAGACGTCTTCGTCTTCCTCCTCTGCTCTCCAGCTGCAGTGAGAGCAGACATGGAAACGCCCGTCACAGTGATTACGTGCCGCTCAAGTCAACTAACTAGGATTCAATTACTTAAATGTTCTATGAGTAAAATGTCAGATATAGTTTCTGTTATTGTCGAGTCCACAGACAGAACTTTACGTCTGCATCGGTGACATGTAACTATTCTCATAAGTACACAACTTTTATTATTTCCTGCCACTTCAGAGAGAAATACTGCGTGTTGTACTCCAATATAACATCTGGATACATTAACACTTCTTCTGAATCTGGATCTCTAATTAAATCAAAACGCTTGAGTAAATGAATCCAAAATGATAAACGTTAAATTAGTTTTTTTACATCTGACTCGCGGCGTATGAACCTGACTCCGCGGCTCCTCCGAGCGGGATGAATAATTGATGCTCGGGCTGAAAATCAAGTCGTCCATTTGAAGTCCCGTTGGACACGCGAGGCGCCACTGAAGCCTGAAGCGTGTGAAGAGGAGCCACCTGTAAGGACTGTCACATGCAATCTGTGTTCTCCTCTGGTGAGTGTGACCCCATTGTGACCACGGGAGGGGTCCCAGGAGGGTGTGTGTGTGTGTGTGTGGAAAGTGTGTCTCCCTATACCCCATCGGGGGGGGGGGGGGCAGCAGCAGGCAGAAGGCCTGGGGCCGTCGTCTGACACTGATTTGTAAAGGGAGACAATTCGGCTCATTGACCTGCACGGCTCCGCTGTCTGTTGCACATACCTCGCCCGGCCCCCCCACCGGCTTCAGACACCAGCAGCAGATTGTCGTGAGAGGGTGGGGGGGGGGGGGGGGCAGAGGGCCACAGGTTGCTTTGACAATGACTAAACCGCAGAGCCAAAACTTTGATGAACACATTCATTTATATTCTAAAGAAGAGTGTTACTCTCACAGCTTCGTGGCCAACGTGTCTTATTGGGTTTATTGGTTTTATTGGTTTATTTTCAGAACCCAGTTTACTGCTGAATATAGACACTTATACAATAGTGAGACGGAACAATTCAATGTTTAGAAAAATACTATTTGAAATGAAGAAATGTAACTGTTCATCTCACATCATGTATTTGTATTCCTTTTTATTTCTTAATCATTTTCAGTTGTTTTAATCCTTGTTGGTAAATGTGTAACTTTATTTTGAAAAGTGCTGCAAAGAATCTCTCATCTCTCCCTATATTGTGGTAATATAGGATAATACAAAGCATTAGAGGCCGGTAATAAATGACACTGGGGTTTCCAAACTTCCAATCGCTTCGGGCAAAACTGAATCAGTTTCCATCGGCTGGTAAATAAATAAAGTATTTATTGGCTCCTTCGTTTGTGGAGGTTCTGTGCTGCACTTTTGTTTCGGATGTCTGACGAGATGTCCCAGAGCTCAAGGGGACGTCTTTATGTCCCTTTTCTTTCTCCAGACCACACAGGGACATTTCACTTTAAGAGATGCTGAAAAAAAATCGCATTTGATAAAATGGAACCAGCTGCTTTTGGGACATTTCTACTTACTTTTCTGAAAGATTCATCATTAAAAACGAATGCAATTAATAGATGTTTCGTGTTTATTTCCATTCAACCTTTAAAACCTAAACATAAAAGAGACGACTTGAACGGGTGGAAGAATTCCCATTCCGAGGACAACAAGCGCTTCAAACGGGGGAGACGCGCCTCCGCGGGGGACGTGCACGCGCAGCCTCGCGGTAAACAAACCCCGTCCTCCTCCTCCTCCTTGTCCTCCATTCCCATTGTCACCGCGTGGATGTGACCTCTCTGTGCTTCTCTCTTTCACCGTCGGGGACAAGCTGTCGCTCCGTCCCCGCGGGCCTCTCCCTCACTTGTCCCCCCACCTCCTCCCCCCTCCACCCTCTCCCATCCTTCTCCCTCTCCCCACCTGTTGAAGCATTTGTTGCGCGCACCATATTGTTGTCTTCTTATTATTTCACGTCCACGCCCCGCTCTCCCCTCCCTCTTCCACGCTCCTCTTCCTCCCCTCTCCCCCTCCCCCCCGCCGCTCCCTCCCTCGCCCTGCCGGGTATAAGAGCCAGAGCCCGGTGGTCGAGCGGGAACATCCGCCGGAGGGCCACGGGAACCAGCGCACGCCGCGACGGAGCGCGACGGAGAGGACGCCGCAGCTTTCCCCGCCTGGACGTACGCGACTTTGACTGCAGATGGACCGAGGCGTGTCTGTGTCGCTGTGGTGCGAGGAGGTGGAGGGGGACCAGAGTCGGGGCCCCTCGTCCCAGCTGAGGGCCCCCTGGGATCCCACCGTGTCGGGGCACCGCGTCATCCAGAGGCTGCTCCGCGTGGAGGAGCGCTACGCGCCCTCCGCGCTCTACGTCACCCTCATCCAGCGGGAGCCGGAGCGCAGGGAGGAGCTCGCCAAATGGGCCCTGGAGGTAGGGTGGTGCTGCTCTGGCTTCTCCTGGGGAGGCGGGGGGGGGAGGTCATCCCTGCAGGTGGGACACTGACCCCTCCCCCTCTTCTCTCTCTCTCCAGGTGTGCTGTGAGTGCGGCTGTGACGAGGCCGTCTTCCCCCTCGCCGTCTCCCTGATGGACAGGTTCCTGTCCGCCTCGCTGTCCCTGCCCGTCTCGCCCTACTGCCTGGCGGCCGGCTGCGTCCTCATCGCCTCCAAGCTCACGGAGTGCGACAACGTCACCGCCGACACCCTGTGCGCCGCCGCCGAGTGCGGCTTCCCGGCCTCCACCCTGCGGGTGAGTCAGCCCGAGGAGCCGGCGGAGACGTGACTGCGCCGCAGCCTCGTTTCTTACAGATCAAACTGATCCCGGTGGATTCGTTTTCGGGGGGTGAAGCTCAAGGTTTCTCATATCGTCAACTGGATAGATTTCAAATGGTGCTGCTATTATTCCAGAGAGCCACCTTCACGTTTGTTGTTCTCCTCTTGTGTAATTGACAGCTCAATGATGATTGAATAATCTGCCGGATATTGTTTTTATTGTTTCCAAGGAGACGTCTTAGAATCCCAAAAATCCCAAAGATTTCCGTTTTTTCTGAGGAGAAGAAGCCATCTAGATGTAGAAAAAAAACTTTATTCAGTTGTTAAATTCAAGATTCAAGATACATTTGGTTTAATGAGTAACTGATTGAACTGTAATACCAGAAGAAGATCATAACATTTATCACAGTATAACAAACCACAATGTCTGCATAACAATTACTACACAACCCTTTCTTCCCTCCGGTCTTCCCTCCATCAGGAGATGGAGCGCGTCATCCTCGCCACCCTCCGATGGGACACGGCTGCAGTGACTCCGCAGGACTTCCTCCCACATTTCCTCGCCTCCGTGGGCGAGAGAGGAAGAGATGGAGACGGCGGCGACTCGGAGGAGGCGCTGCTCTCCACCCTGCGGCGGCACAGCGACACGCTGGCCGCCATGTGCGCCTGCGACTCCCGCTTCCTGGGAGCTCCGCCGTCGCTTGTCGCCGCCGCGTCGCTGAACAGTGCCCTGCGGGGCCTGGGCAGCAAGGGCCCCGCTCAGCTGGCCGTCATCTGTGAGGCTCTGGCGGAGCTCTGCCAGGTCGACCTGGTGAGTGTGCGACACCTGCAAAACTCTGAGGCTCTCCTCTGATTCGGTCACATTCAGGGGTTGTTCCGGATTTCAGGAACGAAAGTTCCAAAGACCGACGCAGACTGATGTTTAACAGTCATTGCATTGATGACAAAATCACGTGTTTTCTCTTGTGTGGTGCATCCCAGGTGGTGCTGCAGTGCTACAGTGACATGATCGAATACGGCCTCCGGCAGCGGCTGAGGACGGGCCTGCAGCAGGGCCCCATGGAGAAGGGGGAAGAGGTGGAGACCGAAAGGCCCGGGACCCCTACAGACATGAGGGACATCGATTTTTAAGCACCGGCTCAACTAATGTTGCATTGAACACGTGAAAGTCAATCAGTCAAACTGATTTATATTGATCATGACCTCCAAATGCCTGGTTATATCTTGATATTTAAAAATTACTTAACTGAGTGACTGTTAATTTATTTTGTTTTTAAACTTTATTTATTTGTTTTACGGGAATCGTTTTTTATGTGCCATATTTTATTATCTATTTTTAGTAATTTTATTGAGTGCCTAGATGTTATTTTTGTTGAATATATTTATACCTTTAATTTATTATCACGTGCAATTGTTGTCTCTTTCTGTCTTAATTTATTTCAACTTGCCATTACTTTTTGTGTGTGTGTTTAATTAAATATACAACAGAGCTATTTTTCAAAGAAATTAAACGTTTAAAACGTTTGTAAATATTTTGTCTTGTTTCATGTTATTTACCGATGGTAAAATGGTGCCTTCACTTACTATTCAAAGGGTATTACTTCTGACTTATATTAATATTCATCAACTTTAGACGGGACATACATATCTCCGTAAAAGACAAATGTAAGACAACGAGCTGTTGGCAAATTTGATTTGTAAATCGAGGGACTCCGACTTATTTTGGGCTGCAATATGAAAATAGAGAACGTGAATCTGTCGAAAAAAGAAAATAAACGGATTATTTCTGACAGTACGTGAAGGCAGCGCGTTGGACCGGTGCCGCATCCCCGTGACGTCATTTTTATCCGACGCCAAATCTAATCGTGTTTCCAGCGTCGGATCAGATATTTCTGTCATACGTGCGGTAAGAATGGAGCTATTCGAGACATTTCACTGTCGCCACTCATTGTAATTGTATATTTTAATATCGGATGGTTTAAAGGAAGAATTCGCAGAAAATCATGACGCAGGACGTAACGTTAGAAGACGTTTTAGCTCACTGCTAACTATCACGGAAATGGATATCAACAACCCTTTATAACGACATTTGAATGACCGCACAATGTCCTAAATGTTGTAGAAACAAATCACAAATTTCCTCGTGCCATAATTGTATTTTCATTGAACGTTATAGAGATAACAGACCTCTTGCTTACCCGAACCCTCCATTTTTAAGCTAACGTTAGTAAACTTTGCCGAGCTTACTCCAATAAACGACCCCCTTTTAATACTAATGTCCTTAACATTAAAGTAAACAAATCAAAGCTTGTATATAATGAAACCCTGTTTTTTATTGTCAAGTAACACGGCGAATGTTTCACACTAAATGTGTGCTGTTAATGTTTGCATGAAAAAGATGCTATGTTGGTCAAAATTGATCGTCATTCCAAACTCCATTACTGAAATGTGATATTCTGATTTATCTCATCGACGGAGACACACGCGTCGAAAGAAAACGGAACATTGGAATTCTTACAACTCGCTTAAGTCTCCCGGTTATTTCGGCAAACGATGTTTACACCAGATACCCACCAACTGCACGAAAACACGTGACGTTGCATTTAAAGAACGATCCAATGTGTCTGCGCCTTTAAATGAGTCGGACCCTCGTCACGTGGAGACGTTGTTGTTGTCCTCGTCCACTTGACGACTGAACATATCAACGATGACATACTGAGTTAAAAGTGCTGCACCGTTCTAGATTGCAATACGGAAACATGATCAAAAGCAGAATTAGAAACAAATGTCTTTTGTTTTCTTGGGAATTTATTTACTCCTGGAATATTCATAATTTAGTGCTATTCAAGATTTTATTAAAATAAAAGGTTTTCAATTCAAGGTAAAATTGAAAACAGATGACTGTGGCATTCATGAAACATCAATGATTATTTTGGCCTGCGTTCGACATGCATTGTTTATATTGAAGGAGGATGAACCTCCAACCGGGCTGGCTGCTGCTTCTCTTCGTCTGTGCCGGGGTCCGGTCGGTGCCGGTCGATCGCAATGCGGCGAACCAGGAAGCCAAAGCGGAAGTCCCAGAGGAGAACGGGGTAATGCTCTCGGAAGTCTCATCCGTGTACTTTTTTATGTTTGCGATTCGGCGTGTTGTGATCAACTCTCCCTCCACCACACGACCCCGCAGGACACCGGCCTGTACTACGACCGGTACCTCAGAGAGGTGATCGAGGTGTTGGAGACGGACCCTCACTTCAGAGAAAAACTGCAAACGGCCAACAGCGAAGACATCAAGGTCAGAGTCCGTCTCCTTTCAGCTTACATCCTTGTCAAAAGTAGTTCTCAATAATAAGTTAAAATATATTTGGTAAAAAATTGTCATGGAAGTATAAAAATAGGTCAAAACGTATTTTGAAAATACGGATGACATGTCATGTCGAAAAAATATATATTATCGGAAAAAAGTATTAAAATATTCGGTCGACATACCTTATGTCTAAAAATATGTTATGTCTAAAACTTCATGGACAAAAAATTCAAAATGTTAGGTCGAAAAATTCACAATATATTAAATAAAAAAATGTCATTTAAAGAATTTGGTCAGTGTTTTGAAAACAAAATAAAAATAGACTAATAAGTGTCATGAAAAAAGTATAGAAGAAGAAAAATATGTTTTTTAAAGATTAATTATATATATATATATATATATATATGTATATATTTTAAAATATCGTGGAAAAAGTATAGTCAAAAAATGTTGTCATGGAAAAACGTTAAAGAATACTATGTCCAAAAATGTTTGTAAAAGAAAAATGACACGGAAAAAAAGTAAAAAAATATTAGGTTCAATGTGGAGGGGAAGAAAGTTAAAATATATTTAGTTAAAAAAAAGTCCAAAAGAAATATTCGGTCAAAAGTGTTTTGTAAAAAATGTCCATTACACAAGGGCTTTGTTCTTCTTTTGTTTTGAATCCCTCTGGTTTAATGTGTGGATGTCTGGCGTACTCAGAACGGGCGTCTCAGTAAAGAGCTGGACCTGGTCGGTCACCACGTGAGGACCCGCCTGGATGAGCTGAAGCGTCAGGAGGTTTCCCGCCTCAGGATGCTGCTCAAGGCCAAACTGGACAGCACCAACACGCAGAGTGAGCCCACGTATTTTCGCCTCTGCACAGAGTGAATGCATTCATATTTATATTTTCAGATAATTGGTGTTAAGTTGAGATTATTTTAGTTGAGAGATCTTCAGGGGGAAATGACCAAAGGGAAATGTTTGTCAGCACTTTAAAAGGATAAAAAAAACTTCATGATTAAAAATGAGCGACGTTTGTGTTGGGAGAGGAGGCTGAGGGATGTGTTCAGTGGACGTCGGACGTTATGCAATTTGTGTGTGTCCGCCATGTGCTTGTTGTCTTATGTGTGTGTGTGTGTGCTTGTGGAGGCCTGCAGATGGACCACGCCTCCCTGCTGAAGCAGTTTGAACATCTGGATCCCCACAATCAAAACACGTTTGAGGCCAAAGACCTGGAGCTGCTGATCACCACGGTAACATCCTCCAGAGAGAAGTTGATGGGTTCATGTGTTCTCACTAGATTCAAATGCAACGCAGAACCCTCGGAACCCTTCAGGGTTAAAGGGGGGTGGATGAGGGGGAGGCAGTCACGTGTCAAAACAAAGATGGCGGGGTCCGTATGTGACGAGGGCATCTCTCCGTGGCAGGCCACCAAGGACCTGGAGAACTACGACGCCGAGCGGCACGAGGAGTTCAAGCGCTACGAGATGCTGAAGGAGCACGAGAGGCGGGAGTACCTGAAGGGCCTGGACCAGGAGAAGAGGGAGCGGGAGGAGAAGAGACTGCAGGAGCTCAAGGACAGGCACCGGCAGCACCCCAAAGTCAACGCTCCGGTATGAACAAACGCACCTCTTTCGGTAGGGCGAAAGGAGCGCTCCTAATTCCCGCCTTTGTCTCCGCGCAGGGGAGCGTGGCTCAGCTCCGCGAGGTTTGGGAGGAGACGGACGGACTGGATCCGCAGGAGTTCAACCCCAAAACCTTTTTCAAACTGCACGGTGAGGCACGGCCTCCCTTCTGAACCCCCGTTGTTGTGTTTATGGGTAAATGTGAACCGTGTGCCCCTCTGCCCCGGTTAGATACGAATGAAGACGGAGTCTTAGATGAGCAGGAGCTGGAGGCTCTTTTCACCAAAGAGGTGAGGAACCGCTCGGCTTCGAGCTCAAAGAAGAAACTCCTTAAGATGACGCGACAAAACGTGAAGTGACAGATGATCATCTATTTGAAAAATACAGCTGTTCCCTGTGTGTTGAAGCAAACCTTTTTTTTTAAATGAAAAGCGTTGAAGCTGACAGCAGTGACGTGCACATCTGTCCCGTAACATCTGTTCCCCCCCACCCCCCAGCTGGAGAAAGTCTACGATGCAAAGAACGAGGAGGACGACATGATGGAGATGGAGGAGGAGAGGCTGAGGATGAGGGAGCATGTGATGAAGAATGTGAGTCTCTGGTTTAGCTATTTATCCCGCTGCTCTTTTATTTATTTGTTTTTTCATCTGTCTTTCTCCACTTTTTTTTGAAAAAGGTGGACGCCAACAAAGATCGCCTCGTCACACTGGAAGAGTTCCTCAAGTCCACGGAGAAGAAGGAGTTCAGCAACCCCAAAGAGTGGGAGGTAAGGGCCCGACGGCGCGGAGACGAGGAGCTGCGTGCTGCAGCGGAGGAGGTCCCGTGAGTCCCACGTGACATAAAGCTCACCTGTAGAATACGGGCGCTGTGTGTCTGCAGACGCTGGAAACCCGCCCCGTGTACACGGAGGAGGAGCTGCAGCGCTTCGAGGTGGAACTCCTCGACCGAGAGGAGGAGCTGAAGAGGAAGGCGGAGAATCTGCGGCAGCAGCAGGAGCTGCTGAAGGAGCGCGGCAAAGCCCTGGAGGCCCAGAGGAAGGAGTACCAGCAGGTTGATGCGATCCCGCCGAGGCCACGCCCCCTTTTCAGCGCACAAAGGCGATAAATCCATCGTTTTATTTCTTCTTTTTTTTACTTGTGTCTCAGGCGGTGTTGGAAATGTCCCACAGGCAGAAGGAGCAGCAGGCAGCCGACGGGCAGCCTCCCGCGGGTCCTAACGGGGAACTGCAGTTCCAACCAGAGGCACAAAAAGTGGAAGACGAAGGTAGAAGATCTGAGTGAGCGCGAGTGTTGTTTGTAACGGGACCTCTTCCTCTCTCACATCCTCCTCCTCTTCCCTCACAGCTGAGCGGCCGGCCGAGGGCCAGAACATTCTGCCTGCAGAGCCGCCACAGAACCTGCCTTCACACACTTAGTGCAGCACACACACACACACACACACACACACACACAATCTGCACTGACACAGATATCCAGATGCGTCCAACAACCAGAATAACATGAAATGTTTGAATAAATTCAGACAGATTTGGCTTGTGAATCATGAAATATTTTACTGTGTTCATCTCTGTGGTCTCCTTCAGAGAGATATAGATATATATATATATATATATACATATATATATGTGTGTGTTTACAGAAATCTTCAGTTTCATTGAAGTTTTCATTATTGACGGGTCTTTGGTGTAAAATCCTAAACATCTATGAATAAAGTGATAATTTAAAACCTCTGAACCAAACTTGTTGAAACATTATTTATTTAATTTAACCCATATTTATCCAGGATAATCCCTGTGATATACAGATATTAACTAAACATGTAACTTACTGGATTTTATTATCATCTATTTAACCGTATATTTGTGATATTGTATTTAGTTGTAAAAATGAATTGATACATAAACAGATGTGTATAGATTGTAATAATACAACGTGGGGGAGAGTTTATGTGTTCTCCACATGTATGAGCCTCCTCCTCTTCCTCCTCATTCTCTTCCTTCTCCTCCTCCTCCTCCTCGTCTTCCTTCCTGGGCCTGTTGTCCACTGCCGTGTCTCCCTGGAGACCAGCCGATGCTTGTTGTCTAGCTGACGAGCTGCTGAGCGCATTCCTATCAGCATTCCTCCGACCTGCTGACCCTCCGTGAGTCCCCCCGGGGAGTTTTGGAGGGGTGGGTCTTTTTTGGTGTCCACACAGCTGTCGGCTGTCCATCACCGCTGTCATCTGTGCAGGAAGCTGCCTGGGTTTGATACGACTCAATCCACCAAGTTTGAACCTTTTTTTAAATGCTCAGTCAAAGAAAAATGAAATAATTTGCATATTTACCTGCCGACATCAGCTAAAAACACTTTTTTAGCACAAATTCAGATGCAAAAAAAGGGCAAATCATTCAAGAGGCAAGTGTGGATAAAAGGTGCAGAATCTCCATCAGTCCAAGTAGACTAGCGCTGGTAGACGCCACAGCTCTAAAGTTCACGTAGAGTGCAGAGATACATTATAGATGTGTCTGTAGTGAAAAGGTCAACGAGGGTGCGACAGCAGACGCGTTTGGATGCTTTGACGTCTTCAATTTAAACATTTAACGAAGGAATAATAAATTCCTGCCTGTTAGAAGTGGAACAAAGTACGAGAGCACTGGTTTTATTATTCACGTGAGAGGACGGCGTCGTCATGACGACGCATAGGGGTTTTCCCCAGGAGACAATAAACAGGAACGGATCCTGTGTAATGTTTACAGTGTTCATATTTTTATGTTGCTTTACTGCAAAAAAAAATAATTTGAAACAAAAATGATCAATGAAAGGAAATGTTGTTGTTCTTTCTCTTCTTTTCGCTCTGAAATATTGTTGCAAATTAAACGTGGAAGCTGTTTGAATCTCACTGTTCCGAAGAGGACATTACGTCATCCCCCTCCCTGCTCACAGTGGCTTAAGTCCCGCCTCCCCTCCCTGCGTTTTGATTGGCCGACCAGTCTTTTAAAGTTTACTGACATGATTAGAGGAATAAGAAAAAAAACAGGCATCGTTTGGATTTATTTATTTTAGTAATACAACTCAGTAGTTTAAGCTCTGGTAATTTTCAAGTTGTTATTCCTCATCATTTTTTAAAGTTCCTCATACTTGAATCCATGATGTTTAATTGAAATGTGATAACCTCGTGCAGGCAGTGGTTTGCGTCCTCGTTGAGGCCCCGGAGGAAGCAGTGGTTTAATTCTCTGACTGCTCACGTCCGTTTGCTTTGTGCCTAAAGAGAAAGAAAAAAGTCAAAGTGAAGCAAAGCGAAGTCTTTTTTTCATCCGCTGTGAGCTTGTTTCTTTAAGACTCAGCATCTTCACCGAGGAGGAGACCTGAGGAAGAGAAGCTGGTCAAGTTACACAAAAGCACCAGGAGAAAGACCGGAAGCTACATTATCTTTCTTCAGAGTAAAGTTTGTATTGATTCATGTCTTTACACAGAGCAAATATCCATCAAAGATATGTGATGATTTTAACGGGATTCAGGGCTTCTATTTGCCACCTCGTAGAACATCTGCCTTCAAATGCA
Organism: Gasterosteus aculeatus; assembly: GCF_964276395.1. NCBI lineage: Eukaryota > Metazoa > Chordata > Actinopteri > Perciformes > Gasterosteidae > Gasterosteus > Gasterosteus aculeatus. The sequence goes on from NC_135699.1 coordinate 17,023,595, forward strand.
GAGAATAATAATGAGTGTTTTGTTTTACTTTTGCCTCACCAATAATCTTGTATTGTCTTACTGAGTATGTGTAACATATTTATTAATATCAATGATGCACTTGTATGGGTATTAACGCTCTAGTAATTTATAAACAGAACAAAAAGAAAGAACATTGCATATAAACATTGCAATTGTGGAATATCTGTTTTTTTATGTTCTATGTTCGTTTGCACGTTTTATCCTGAAGGTGCTCACCGGATGTTGCCCGTGTCTCCTGCACACGTCTTTACGCACGGACGCCGGAGCCGAAGCATCGCGCCCAGCAGAGAGAGAGAGACAGAGAGGGGGGGAGGGGAGGGGGAGGGCTGGTAACCGGGCTGTAACGGGGGGGATAAGCTGCAGCCTCCGTCTCTCAGGTGCTCCGATGGAGTGAAGCGGCCGCCGAGGCGCCTTGACTTCCTGTCCCGGTCGATGATGGAGAGGGTAAGACGCGAGAGGCTGAAATCCGCCGTCATGTTCTGGTGCACGCACGGATCTAGCAGTGCGTTGGACCGTCCAGCTGTTTTTATGGGTGGGGGGGGGGGGGGGGGGGGGCGGTGGAGGAGGGAGGAAGGGAGGAAGGGGAGTTGGGTGTTGATAGGAAATAGGCGCCTTGCAGTCGGAATAAAAGAGGCGCGCCGTTTTCCGACAGTCGGGTCATTCGTGTCACTAAAAATAACCCACTTGCGTGATGTGCATCTCCCGGTTGGACGTGTTAATTAGGCCTCCATCATTTACAGCACGAGTGGCACCTCCTCCCGTGTGAGGCTCTCCTGCACAGCCCTACATGCTCCTTTATTTATTTATTTATTATCATTTTGAGCCATTTATTTAGTGAAGACAACCCGTTATTTCCATTCCAAACACCACAAGAAATCTCATTATTCACACACACAATCCATGTATCTATATATATATATATATATATATATATATATATATATATATATATATATATAACAGATGGCTTCCGGAGCCGTAGAACCTCCTCCTGGATACAGCGCGTAATTACAATTCATGATGACCCCCCCCACCATGAAATGTATGAAACAGCCCCGCGTCTCCCTGCCGGATACAGGCCTGCTGATTGTTCCGTGTTTGTGTGTCCGAACACGACCCGTTTCCGTGCATCATGCGCCATTCACGTGCGCCGGTTCCGACTGCGAGGACGCGGACACGCGCACTGATGGAACGACGGATCGCGAGTATCGCGATGCCAGTCAGCGGGCCCAGATAGCGGGTGGGGGCGGGGACGGTTGTGTCTTTTGAGGGTTCGGAGAAAGGTGTGTGCGTGTGTGTGCGTGTGTGCGTGTGTGTGTGTGTGTGTGTATGTGTGTGTGTGTGTGTGTGTGCGAGAGAGAAATACACGTTTCTGTAAAAGCTCTTGTATGTTCCTCCATCATCTCATCTTCTTCTTTCTTCTCTCTTCAGGTGAGTGTCTCATCTCAGTGAAGCCCGGGCCGGGGGTCAGAGGTCATTGATTAAAACCTGCACCTCTCCCTCTTACCCCCTGAACCCCCTGTCCCCCCTCCCACGGCCCCTCCATCACCCACCCTTAAGAATCAGTTGGCCGTCTGATCGTCAGTGGACCACCAGTGGAGGCGGCGCCGAGCGTCCCGCACCGCCTCTCAGACCCCTCCCCCCCCCGCCTCTAGCTCCCCGGCCTCAAGATGATGTGCGAGGTGATGCCCACCATCTCGGAGGACGGGCGCGGAGGCGGCGGCTCGTCTTCCCCGCCGGGGGGCGGGGCAGGAGGAGGGATGGGAGGCATCGGGGGCTACGGCGGCAGGGATGCCCGCGGCGGCGGCAGCGCGGGCGGCGGCGGCAGCAGCGACGAGGGGGGCAGCACGGGCAACCTGGAGTCGCTGATGGTGAACATGCTGACGGAGAGGGAGCGGCTGCTGGAGAGCCTGAGGGAGACGCAGGACTGCCTGGGGACGGCGCACCTGCGCCTCAGGGACCTCGGCCACGAGAAGGAGTCGCTGCAGAGGCAGCTGTCCATCGCCCTGCCGCAGGTACCGCCCACCTGCTCCGTCACTGGGAGGCTTTCATTATGCTCATTACACGCAGGTCGTAGTACTTCATTGATGAAGGAAAAGTCTAATCTGTCATATCACCTCATCTAAGTGTGTGTGTGTGTGTCTGGAGAGCCGTGGAGGTGATCTTCTCCTTTAGGTGCACCACCTGGTTTAGGCCGGTTTGATAAAAAAGTCCCATTTCAGCAATTTTTAGCGCTTATGTGAAACGTCAAATCTCCAATGTTATTTAAAGAGAAGATCGTCGACCTGAAGAATCTCCAAATCTGACCTCAGTAATGCTGCTGATGTGCATCACATCACAGCGCTGAATTATTCACGCGTTAACCTGTCAGCGAGGTTGAATGCTGCAGCCATTGTCCAGGTGAGCTGGGTCCGACTTCTTTCTTCTTCTGCGGTTTTAAACCAACGCGGCCGCTTCCACGGAGCACCAACGGTAAAGTTTATAACTCCTCATGGAAATATCTAAATGTGCTTGTGTGATATTCAACTTTTAACTTGCGTTGGACAAAGAATTTGCGGTATGTGTTTTCTACCTTGAGAAGGACTCTTGCGATGTTCTCTCACCTGAAACCATCACAGCAGTGAAAGAGAAGACAACAATAAGAGAATCGTTTGTTCCTAAATATCCGTACCTCCTAAAACGGAAATCCTCATGTACCAACGCATCAAAATGGTACTTTGCTGTCTTAGAATCGGTTCCTTAATGAGGCTGGCTGGTGAGCCGGTATCCATGGCGACCAACTGTAGTCGTTGGTACCTGTTTCCTCTTTTTAAAGCTGCTTTAAACCCTGTTTTGTCCGGTTTGGGACTCTTTTGGATCCACAGCTCATCAGACTTTTCTAAGTAGGTTCTGTGTGTTGGAAGAACAGATCTGTCAGTAAGTTACCTGACAGTAAGGATCTGTATATCGGCCTCCCTTCCCGTAAGGATTGCAAAGAGAGTCTTTGAGGATTGTGGGGAGACGTTCGGAGCAGTCGTGCTTTTCTTTGCGCTCATCTTCTTTTTCCAAAGCGTGTGACAAGAAAACAACCCCAGAGGGAACACCGGACTCAGCCGACATTAAAGAGCTGCGTTACCTCAGCGATGGAGAGATCGATATGGTCATCATCTGCAGAAACACACACACACACACACACACACACACACACACACACACACACACACACAGGCAGGAGGCAACGAGCTGCACACACAGCAGCTACGTTCTACTGTAGATGAGTTCAGCCAGTTCGTCTCTGTGTGTTCAACGTTGCCAAGAGAGAAAAATCAGGAGAGGGATGGAAGCAGTTACAGCATGGCGCACACACACGCACACACACACACACACACACACACACACACACACACACATGCACACAAAGAGAGAAAAACCTGGTGAAATGAGACTAACAAATCTATTTCACTTGCATATCGCTGCATGCTAATGAGGTGGCTTCTAGTGGCTGTTTTAGACGGTGTATCATGACGGGGACGCGGGGGTTGAGTGGGCGGGGGTTGACATGGGTGAAGGGTGGGGGGGGGGGTTGCAATGAACGAAAAATGACGGTGCCATACGGTGAGAAAGATAGAAGCAGTGCGGTGCCGGTGGAGCAGCTCGCTCCGTCTTCTACTTGAATTAATCCCAGAATTAAGAAATCCTGCAGGCACCAGAAGGAGCCATCTGCACGCGGCAAGTCGTCCCTCCTCACTTCCCTCTCCTCAAACCGGGCTTCCTCCTTTCGCCTCCCCCCCGGGCGTCGAGGGGTACCAACGCTCTGCACATGCTGCACTTCAATGCGTGTGAGAGGAGGCGCTAATGTGGGTAAACTGATCACCGATCCACACTTGGCACTGGAGGTCCTGGTCTCCGGACCTGCCACTGGAGGTCCTGGTCTCCGGACTTGCCACTGGAGGTCCTGGTCTCCGGACCTGCCACTGGAGGTCCTGGTAGTTCTCTAATCTGGTTCTCATGTCCATCTGTGCCACGCATTGTGGGACTGGTCCCAGTCTTGGATCTGGTTTGTGTCGTGTTGATTACCACACTGCCGTGCTTGCATCACTGCGTGTATGTGTGACATGTGTGTGTGTCCCGGGGGGAATGTGTGTGTGTCCTGGTTGTCATGTGTGTGTCCCGGGGGGGAATGTGTGTGTGTGTGTGTCCTGGTTGTCATGTGTGTCATGTGTGCGTCACGGCGCCATCGCACGCGAGCAGAGAGGACAATCAGCGCGCGGTCGAGCACTCGCTGCACACGGCGGCGTGTGTCTGCTCTGATGTGTTGCCATGGATACCACTCAGTCTGACCAAAGTATTTGTCAGCGTAACTATCACGTAGCTTCCCCATCGATTCTACGCGATTGCGTTCAATCGCGGAGAATCGTAACAGTTCCACCCGGGCCGCTGTCTTCTGGAGGTCCCAGACGTCCCAGAGCCGCAGCTCCTCTCGTGCTTCTTTAAACTCCGGGCGGTTTGTTTTAATGGCGAGCAAAGCGCACAGCCAGTCAAGGTTATTGAGCAATTAATCCCATTTCAGGTGCAACACGTGCAATAAAGCTGGTTGTTAGATTTTATACGGAGGCCTGGTCCAGGAGTCCCGCTGGCTGCTGTTTTGTGGTTTATTCCTGTTGGAGAAGTTCCATACACGTTGGTTGAAGCGCGTCGAAAGTCTCTGATTCTGTGGTTAATTGCGCTGTGTGGGATGACGGAAAACACCGGCAGTAAACGTTACAGTCTGCGGTCGCTCTGCTCTTCTGTTTGGAGGCGTGTGTTTATTATTATTTTTTTCTGGATTACCGGCCAAGTGAGAAGAGGAGACCTCCTGCTGAGATATTTTTATTTTTTGGTTTCAAACCTTCTGACTCAGCATTTATCAATCAGACAGGGGAGGAATCCATTAAGGAAGGCCTGTTTTAGGCAAAGTGTGAATATGCAGCACTTCTTAACGGACGCGTGTGTGTGTGTGAGTCGATAGCGGCTTCCTCTTGTGACCCGGCAGGAGTTCGCAGTGCTGACCAAAGAGCTGAACCTCTGCCGGGAACAGCTGCTGGAGAGGGAGGAGGAGATAGCCGAGCTGAAGGCGGAGAGGAACAACACACGGGTCAGCATCACACACACTCAAGTTCTGCTCCGATTCCCCTCGCCGCTTGTCCATTTGTTTTCCCCCTGAACGAACCCCCGAACCGCTCGTGTCTCCAGCTGCTGCTGGAGCATCTGGAGTGCCTGGTGTCCCGCCACGAGCGCAGCCTGAGGATGACCGTGGTGAAGAGGCAGACCCAGTCCCCGGCTGGGGTCTCCAGCGAGGTGGAGGTCCTGAAAGCCCTCAAGTCGCTGTTCGAGCACCACAAAGCTCTGGACGAGAAGGTGAGGGAGCGGCTACGGGTGGCGCTGCAGCGGGTGGCGTCCCTGGAGGAAGAGCTGCAGTCCTCTTCCCAGGAGGTGAGTCCACGTTCCTTCAAGCTTTTTCTGTGCCTCTCTCTGTCAGGGACGCGTCGTGGGAAGGCAGGACTCAAATGCAGATGTCGAAACACAAAAATACTTTAATAGTCATAAACTCCAACACAAAATGGCCAAGGGGCAAAAACGCATACAAGTACCAGGGGGACAAAAGGCAGGCAGGAACTAGAGGCATCCAGGACGATGGACAACGACAAGTGACAAGAGACACACACGGCTTAAATACACTAGGGAGGTGCAGGTGGACACAGGTGGAAACAATCAGACAATCACAAGGGACGACAGGACCAGGCAGGAAGTGAAGTTACCCGGGGAGACAAGAAGCAGAAGCTACAAAATAAGACAGGAAATAAAACCGCACCGTGACACTCTGTCTGGGGTGTGAGTTTCTCCTGATCGGCTCCCCTCCCTGTGGTTCCAGGTCGTGTCCCTAAGGGAGCAGATCAAGCGGCGGCAGCAAGGACTGGACGGCGGCAAAGAGGTACCGGGATGCTTGTCTTAAAGGTGTTAGTCAGTGTTAGTAGACCTGCATGATGCATCGGCGCGAGAAATCTATTTCTGCTTCGACGCCGTTGAGGCTTCCGGAAGCCTCAACGGCCTGTGAGGCCGCGCCGAGATCGCCATCCTCAGCGGCAGCATGTTAGCAGGCCAACCGTACACCCCAATCGGCGTTCTCATCAATTGAAGCGAAAATCTTTTGTCCCTCCGTGCAGCGGCTTCCCAACGGGCCGTCGTCCATCCTGGACGACGGCGACGTGGACCGTCAGCGCGAGGGCGAGATCGAGCGACAGAGGTCGGAGCTGGGTCAGCTCAAAGAGAGACTGGCCCTCATGTGCAGACAGGTAGGCCGACGCGCCGCGCTATTCGCCGAGACGGCAGACGGAGGCGCCTCACGTCTCGCCGCCTCCCCTTCCAGGTCGGGGAGATCGAGGAGCAGCTGACGTCCGCCCGCCGGGAGCTGGCCCGATCGGAGGAGGCCAACCAGAAACTGCAGAGGGACGTGAAGGAGGTGAGATACTCTTTTTGATTCGCTCAAATACGCCCGGTTTGCTATGGCAACAAAAGGCCAGTTACTCCGCGCGCCAGAGCCCCCGTATCCACGGCAACGCGGCCTTCCCGATCAGACAGATTGAAAAGGTGTGAGGGCGTTCTTTTTTCCAACGAGAGGAGGTTGAGTCGACTTTGGCGAAATCTGTTTCTCTGAGTCGTACTGCTGCCCCCCTCCTCGTCGCCCCCCCCCATCTCTCTTTGACCTTTTGCAACGGCATTTAAAAGCTGTCAACAACAACAACAACTACTAACCGCTCATTATCATTCTTCTGCTAATAGCTGCTCCCTTTGATCAACGCCTGTAAACCTTTCTGACTATCTGCTCTCGGTTGCTTTCTAAATGTGCGCATGCTTTGCGGCCTTCAACCCCCCCCCCCCAGGCTCTCTGTCAGAGGGAAGACATGGAGGAGAGAATCACCACGTTGGAGCGCAGGTTTGTGTTTCCCCTCCGCGAACTCTTCCTTGCCTCCTTGCAAAGGAAAAAGCGCTGCGGGCGCCTCACCCACCGCTCCGTCTTGTCTGCCGCCCCGTGTTTTTCCGCTCTGCAGGTACCTGAGTGCCCAGAGGGAGGCGACGTCTCTCCACGACACCAAAGACAAGCTGGAGAACGAGCTGGCCAGCAAAGACTCGCTCTACAGACAGGTGTGGGGGGGGGTCTTCTCTTTTCTTGCCCTCCGCAAAAAACCTGGCGACCCGAGTTTCACCTCCGCTCCCGTCTCTCCTGCTGCCCCCCTCCTCCTGCAGGGCGAGGAGAAGAACCGGCAGCTCCAGGAGCGCCTGGATGACGCCAAGCAGAAGCTGCAGCAGACTCTGCAGAGGGCCGAGACGCTGCCGGAGATCGAGGCGCAGCTCGCCCAGAGAGTGGCAGCCCTCAACAAGGTGTGTGTGTGTGTGTGCGTGCAAACAATCGACCAGCTGTACACAATCAGATGAAAACAGTGCAATCTTCACCTGACAGCAGCCCGTGTGCACACGTGTGTATAAACGCGCGTGTGATCGTGCATAGCCGAAGCGGAACATATCAAACGACGGGTGAACAGCAAACATTTGCATGTAATCCGCTCAGCTATTTGCTCCTCGCTGCGCCTCGACACGCCAGGAACCGCACGCCGCCTCGGATCTCGTTTGATTTGCTCGTGTGTTAAATCTCAAGCATTCCTGCGACTACAATGCTCCCTCGTGCCAAAAAATCCCCCCCCCCCCGGTAGCCGAACCTGTCAAATAGTCTACACTTACTAGTGGCGTGTCGGGGCAGGAGCCCCGTGAGAAGAGCCAGAGTCTCCCGCCACGCTTAGATGTGTACAGGCATGTAGCCGATTGGTCGACCCGGTCAACAAGCCGTTTCCTTTTGTGTTCATTTGTACTGCGCCCCCCTCCCACCTCCTCCATCCCCCCACGATCACTCAGGCGGAGGAGCGACATGGTAACTTTGAGGAGCGACTGCGACAGATGGAGGCGCAACTGGAGGAGAAGAACCAGGAGCTGCAGAGGGTGAGTCACTCTCTTTTCTCTCCCTCTGGTTTCATCCCTCCCCCTCCTTCGTGCCGTTGCCCCTTTTGTCAGCCTCCACAAAGGCGTGCTAATTTTCTAAACCCTGTATTTGGTCGTTTCCATTCAGATACAAATCTTTGTGCGTCGTCCTCAGTCGAGCAGAATGCTTGTTACTGTAACGCCCACCTTCGTTTCTTTCTTGTCATTCGCTCTCACCCGTCTCTCAACCCTTCCGCGCCCATCACCTCAGGCGAGGCAGCGGGAGAGGATGAACGACGAACACAACAAGCGCCTCTCCGACACGGTGGACAAGCTGCTGTCTGAGTCCAACGAGAGGCTGCAGCTGCACCTGAAGGAGAGGATGGCGGCCCTGGAGGAGAAGGTGGGAGCAGGCGTCTCGTCAAACCGCCATCTGTCTCAGTCCCCCAAATGCTAGACCCTACACATGTGTCCCTCGTGTACCCAAACTCACCCGTACAAATACCCTGAGATTGGTGTAGAATGCTGTACTTAAACGTACAGAACAAACACATGAAGACCAGCTTCACCGCGATAAAGCGTCTGCTTCTTCCTGCAGAATGCGCTGTCGGAGGAACTGTCCAACATGAAGAAACTCCAGGATGATCTGTTGGCGAACAAGGTCCCTCCGAGTCAAACCTCTTGCAGACATGCAGCCTTTTTCCTTTCCCCTTTTTCTCTAACCTCCCCCTTCCCCCCCACTCCAGGACCAGCTGATCGCAGAGCTGGAGCGCCTTCAGCTGGAGTTGGATCAGCTGAGAGCGAGGCCCGGTGGCTCTTATTCCAGGTTAGTCAGCATTTCCCGATCGCACGCATCCGTTGACTCGGTGCCCAAACAAACAAACACGATCCAATTAGCACTTTTCTCATCTGCAAGTCCCGACACCTACGGCCCGTTGGTGCGGGTACGCTGCACCTTTACTCCACATACAAGTCTATACGTACCCTTTTATCCGGGAGGCCCCTTGTTTTTGTTTAGCCGGCTCCGTTGTGTTTTTTTTCCGTGTTGCACCGCCTCTCCATCGCCGTCTCACCTCGCACCGTGTTTCTTGCCTCTCCAGTCGCTCTCTGCCGGGGAGCGCTCTGGAGCTGAGGTATTCCCACGGGAATGGCTCGCTACCGACCGGCTCGACCACTCACCTGGACACCTTCGGTAACGCGTCCGCCGGGGGCGTGGTCAGGCGGAGTCACCGGGCCCGTTGGAGCTCGGCCAGAGAGGACTCCAGCAAGGTGAGACGCCGCTGTAACGTGACTACGAGCCCAAGCGGAGGCCGATTGAATCATCATCATCTACTTTATACCTCTTGGAAGCATCGGCTGCTTTTCTATTAAACAAACACTGGTTGAATATGGAAGAATATCTAATACTTTAATATCAGGAAGTGGAAAAATACGTGTCCCCTTTGGATTGTGAAGTCCCAGTTTTGTTGTTTGTCTGACTTAAAATCCTTTCATCCTGATCCTCTCTGACAAAAATACCAAAAATGAAACAAAACATAACGTGACATTTTGTCTCTTTCGTGGAAGAACCACAGTACTACTCTCTGTGTGCAGTACCCGGACTGGGAGAGCGGGGCCCTGCTGGGGACCGGGTTCGACCCGGGCCTGGACGTGGGCGGCTCCGACGACGATGACGACGGCGACCCTCGGTTCGGCTCCGAGCTGCTCTCCCCCAGCGGGCAGACGGACGTGCAGACCCTGGCCATCATGCTGCAGGAACAGCTGGAGGCCATCAACAAGGAGATCAAGTGAGCAGCTCGTTTAGGTCGCACCGGCTAGCTGTTTCCCTCCGTTTCCAGTCTTTACGCTAAGCTAAGCTAACTGGCTTGTTTTCTTTTTCTCCCCTTCCTCTTTCAAACGCAGACTCATCCAGGAGGAGAAGGAGAACACGGAGCTGCGGGCCGAGGAGATCGAGAGCCGGGTCAGCGTGGCTCTGGACCCTCCGTCCTCCCTGGGGAGGGACAGCACGGGACGGGGCTTCATCCCCTCGTCCATCACGTCCTCCACCCTGGCCTCCCCCTCCCCCCCCAGCTCCGGACACTCCACCCCTCGCCTGTCTCACTCCCCGGCCCGCGAGACGGATAGACAGGTACTACCTCCTCCTCCCTCCTACTCTCCCTCCCCACCAAACGTCTCCTCCAGACAGCGAGTAAATCACGCAGACGGGGTCAGAGGAGTTCAGCCGTGAACGGGCGAGCGCGATTCGGGGGAAAGCTGACGATTGGAACCAGACGCGCTGGTTCAAGCAGCTTCCCAGAAACGGGGAACTCGAACTGCAAGTTCTAAACGCAGGCAGCGGCGATGGAGAAGGCGATGACGTCGACGTGGGAGTTCAGAGCGGAATAGTTTGAGATTAAACTCGTCACGCGTAGTCAAAACAGAAAACGTGAGACGATCAATCAATTTGCTTATCCGCGGGAAGCTAGTCGACAGGTGTGCAGGTCGCCATCACTCGTTACGTTCCCACTGTGTGAGACGAAAAGTCTTCACAGGACAAAAAGACTCTTTGTGTTCCCACAAAATGAAGCTTCACTTCGAGTCGTAATCCTCTTCTCCAGAACAGCAAAGATGACGACCGCTCCCTGGCTCTTCTGGATGCCACGCCTCCTTCCACTCCTCGCGCTCTGCGCCTGGACAGGATGACCCTCACCCACCCGGGCGCCATGCTCGACGACCCCCGGGAGTTTCGCGGGTAAATCGCCGTTACGTAAATCCAACGCGGGGCGGATTAATCCTCGTTCGCCTCTCCCTCCCCCTCGCTGATTTCCTTCTTCGTCCCGTCCCGCCCAAGTCTCTCGGCAGATGGCAGCAGCTCCAACAGCAGCCAGGATTCTCTCCACAAGTCCAGTAAGAAGAAAAGCATCAAGTCCTCCATCGGGCGACTTTTCGGGAAGAAGGAGAAAGGACGGATGGGCCAACCCGGGCGGGAGGGGTCCGCTTCTCTCGGTAACCAGAAGGAGGGAAACCCGGGAGTGATTCAAAATATGTTGTGTTATCTGTCATTCTCTTGACCCCTGACCTCCCTGCGTCCCCTCCAGCGTCCACGCCATCCGAGGAAATGGCCTCCGGCGACCCGATGGGCCTGAACAAGACCGGGACTCTGGGTCCGGCAGATAAAGACCGCCGCAGCAAGAAGAAGTTTGTGAATCCTGATGACTCAGATCTCAGACCTGCATCTGGTGGTTTCTCACGTCAGCGGCACCCAACATGTGACTCTTCCTCTTCCTCTTACCAGGCATGAGCTGCTGGAGGAAGCATGTCGCCAAGGACTCCCCTTCGCATCCTGGGACGGACCCACGGTCGTGTCCTGGTTGGAGGTACGGTGCCGTCACAGAAACCTAAACACGTCCGGTTGTCAGAAGAAACTTCTACGCTTTCAGAGCGGCGGGTGTTACAGTTCAACAAGTGGCCGCGTTAACTGGTGACTTTCAGGTGAACGGTTCCAATATTATATACAGCAGCAGTGACCTGTCAATCACAGTTATCCCGCCCTAAAGCATCCATATGGTCTTTATGGACCATGACATGAACATAATGCTGTATTTAAGACTTTAAAACTAGAAATTGAGACCATAAACTCATGTCTACAATGTTTACAGATGGAATAAATCAAGAGTCATTTTCTCATATACTTCTATACAATTAGACTTGTTTTTGCAACCGGATGGTCAGGGGAGAGAATCCAAGTTTTAAGACGCATCGGTTTCACTCAGAGGAACCGGATGCCGCTGCCTGGCAGCCACGGATGCCGACAGTCACCAGTTAACACAATTAGCACTTGAGTCTCTGTCTCGGTCTAATTTCTCTACTAAGGACACAGAACTTTCTCCAGCAATCAAATGTTCACCACTGGCCCCACATTCCCTCCACATTTATTCCCTTTGTCGTCCGTCTCCCTCCAGCTGTGGGTGGGAATGCCGGCCTGGTACGTCGCCGCCTGCCGCGCCAACGTGAAGAGCGGCGCCATCATGGCCAACCTGTCGGACACGGAGATCCAGAGGGAGATCGGCATCAGCAACCCGCTGCACCGCCTCAAGCTGCGGCTGGCCATCCAGGAGATGGTGTCCCTCACCAGCCCCTCGGCGCCGGCCAGCACCCGCTCCGTGAGACACCGAACGCACTCAGACCAGAACACGCCGCGTCACGTCAGCGCGAAGCACATTCTGCTCAGGGGGAATAAGGGACATGAAACCGACCCTGCAGGGTGATGAATGTCAAACGTAGTGGAACGTGTGTTTTCCAGAGGAGAGGGACGGTAAACTGCACCCATTTAGTTCCACCCGGTAACACAACTCGGCAAACAGAAGCTGCCTCCTCGTGCTGCGACAAAAAACACAACCAGATGTTGAGCGATGCACACAGAGGCGTCGTTTAACAGCACGTCCGATCAGCCAGTTTATTTGTTTCACCTTGTCTCTCGTCCCCAGTCGACCAGTAACGTGTGGATGACCCACGCTGAGATGGAGTCCCTGAACGCAGCCACCAAGCCCCCGGTTAGTGCCCCCCCCCCGCCCCGTCTCTGTCCACTCGTATTATTATTTTAAGTGTCCGGTCTGAATGGTGTTGACGAGTCTCCCCCCTCTCCCCCCTCTCTCTTTGATATTCCGTCTCTTTCTTGTCTTTGTGGGATCAGGACCGAGTGTTGAGCTTCTTCTTCTTCTTCTTCTTCTTCTTCTTCTTCTTCTTCTCCTCCCTCTGGTTTCAGTGTGAACTGCTTCCGACTAATTACCCGTTCACTAACACGCTGTTCCTTCCTTTTGTCCTCATTTCCTGCTGCTGCTCCTCTCTGCTTCGCCTCCATCCGTCCTCCCTGCTCTTGACCTCTCGACCCCACCCTCCCCCCACCCCACCCTCCCCCCACCCCACCCCACCACCTCCACATCACTCTCTCTGGCTCCATCTGGCGCGGCCTCTCCTCTCACCGCTGCAGGAGCTCAAGGAGTTCAGCTGGGATCAGGTGAGGATCGTATCATATTCACCGTGTTGCCCTCAAAATGTACTCAAAAGTGGGGCACTAAGGGCTTTGCGTCGCCCCCCCCCCCCCTCCAGATACTGGCCTACGGCGACATGAATCACGAGTGGGTGGGCAACGACTGGCTGCCCAGCCTGGGTCTGCCGCAGTACCGCAGCTACTTCATGGAGTCCCTGGTGGACGCCCGCATGTTGGACCACCTGACCAAGAAGGAGCTGAGAGGACAGCTCAAGATGGTGGACAGCTTCCACAGGTAGAGTTGAGAAGCCCGGGTGAAGGTGAGAGTGGAAACACGGCCTCCGTAGTTAACCACCACCCCCCCCCCCCCCCCTGGGTCTCTCCTGCCAGGGTCAGTCTGCATTACGGCATCATGTGCCTGAAGCGGCTCAACTACGATCGCAAGGAGCTGGAGAGGAAGAGAGAGGAGAGCGTCCACCACAGCAAAGGTGAGCTGACCCCCACATTCACCCCCCCCCATTGTCCCACCGGGTCTGCTCACCCTGGGCTCTTATCTCAAAGCACACCTCAGTGATTACTTTAAAGTACAACGTTGGTCATTATTACTCAACAGCACTCTTTTACCATTTTTATGATAATTATTTGTGTATTTTTCTTTGTTGCTTTCTCCATTTGTTTGTTGGTTCAAATTAAAGAGAAACACGCAGCTTTAATTCAAGAAAATAAACAGAGAACGCTGTACACAGTGTTGAGAATAATAGAGTCATCATACTATACAGATAGTGAGAAGAAGTTATCCAAAATAAAACCCTCCTAGATTTATCGTTTGTGGTCGACCTCCGGTCTCCACTTCCATCAGCATCTGACCCCGACACGAGGCGTCTTCTTCTTCTTCTTCTTCTGTGGTCCTTTCCGCTCCGCAGGGAGGATTGCATCATCCGCCCCAAGTAGCGGTAGTTTCATGCTATTATTAATAGACCGAGCTGCAGGGCCATTGGCTTGACTTCATTTCAACTTTTAACAATGGAAAAAAAAGACAAACTATTTGTACGTTGCAAACGGAACAAATTAAGAGGTACTTTTCACATCACGTTTCACATATGGAACATGAAGCAATAATTAAACACAGACTTCATGAAACAAAAGTTACCTTTGATCTCTGCTGTCTGGAACATGTTGGGTCCCCCCCCCCCTCGCTTATGGCTCGCTCACAGACCGCAGCTTTCTCGTGCAATTTGGCTGGATAACAATTACATAAATGTCAACGGGATTAGTCATTCAACAGGGCTCCCACCTCTGACCCCCCCTCCCGCCCCCCCCCAAAAGCTCTTGCTCTCATAGCTGCGCCTCGGGTTACACATGTTGTCGATTTACAGCCGGCCCATCCTTGCTGATTTCCTCCTTTCCTAATTCTCTTTATCGCTCATCAACCCGAAAAAGCTAGCAAAACTCCCTCAGAGGACCATGCATATTCCATTAGGAAGTCCCTCAGAGGACCATGCATGTTGCATAAGAAACTCCCTCAGAGGAGCATGCATGTTCCATAAGGAACTCCTTCAGAGGACCGTGCATATTCCATAAGCAAGTCCCTCAGAGGACCGTGCATATTCCATAAGGAAGTCCCTCAGAGGACCGTGCATATTCCATAAGGAAGTCCCTCAGAGGACCGTGCATATTCCATAAGGAAGTCCCTCAGAGGACCATGCATATTCCATAAGGAACTCCCTGAGAGGACCATGCATGTTCCATAAGGAACTCCCTCAGAGGACCGTGCATGTTCCATAAGGAACTCCCTCAGAGGACCGTGCATATTCCATAAGGAAGTCCCTCAGAGGACCATGCATATTCCATAAGGAACTCCCTGAGAGGACCATGCATGTTCCATAAGGAACTCCCTCAGAGGACCGTGCATGTTCCATAAGAAACTCCCTCAGAGGAGCATGCATATTCCATAAGGAACTCTTTCAGAGGACCGTGCATATTCCATAAGGAACTCTTTCAGAGGACCGTGCATATTCCATAAGGAACTCCCTCAGAGGAGCATGCATGTTCCATAAGGAACTCCCTCAGAGGAGCATGCATGTTCCATAAGGAACTCCCTCAGAGGAGCATGCATGTTCCATAAGGAACTCCTTCAGAGGACCGTGCATATTCCATAAGGAACTCCCTCAGAGGAGCATGCATGTTCCATAAGGAACTCCTTCAGAGGACCGTGCATATTCCATAAGGAACTCCCTCAGAGGAGCATGCATGTTCCACAAGGAAGTCCCTCAGAGGACCGTGCATGTTCCAGAACTCCATATGGAGTTCCATAATATGTTGACACATGAATGAAACATTGCCTCCTCTCCCCTCTCAGATGTGATGGTGTGGTCCAACGAGCGTGTGATGTGCTGGGTTCAGACCATCGGCCTGAAGGAGTACGGAGACAACCTGCGTGAGAGCGGCGTACACGGCGCCCTGCTGGCATTGGACGACACCTTCGACTACACCGACCTGGCGCTGCTGCTGCAGATCCCCAACCAGCACACGCAGGTGACCGCGCGAGGAATCTAACGCAGCTTCAAGGAGACGCGAAGACCGACCGATGCATGCGATTTGGAATAGCGCTTGTTTTGGCATTGCCTTTTTAAAATATATGTGAGAGCGGACAGGAAACGTGGAGAGAGGTGCCGGGCGGGACGCACGACCACCACTGTTTCCGCTCTTTGTGGGCGCCAGCTTCCCCACATATATTAAATGAAGTCACTGCTTTCTAATGAACGCGCAGTGAGCTGGAGGCTGCGCGTTACCTCCGTCCCGTAAGGACGTACTGGACGGCGATGAAAGCGTGTTAAACATACTTGCGTGTGCATCACTGTGAAGGTTGATTTTTAGGATTTTGTTCAAACAAAACAACATTTTGAAACTCCCATATTTTCATTATTTTAAGTGGAAGAGCAAAACTTTTTTTTTTACAACTTACAACAACCTTTATTTGCTTCATCAGTAAATCTTAGCTTTCATCCGGCCTTTAATGGTTTTGTGAGACCTTTAAAATTGAACCTGCCGGGCGTCTCTCTCCATCATCTCCCATCTAAAGTAAAAGAACATCTCCCTAAAGCCTTATCGGACTCTTTAGGCTCCAGACTGTGCAGGTTGTTAATTGGGCACGGTATTCAAACACGATGATCACATTAATCTCAACGCTCTCCTTCACCTCCCTCCCGCAGGCCCGACAGCTTCTGGAGCAGGAGTACAACTCCCTCATCTCCATGGGGACGGAGAGACGACCCGACGAGGTCAGCGCGCTCAGTCGAGCTCCGAGAGGTGTGACAATAAACAATGCTGACTAGGCCGACACTGACCCTGACCTCTGACCTTCCAGCAGGACGGAGCGAAGACGTTCACCCGCTCGCCCTCCTGGAGGAAGATGTTTCGGGAGAAAGACCTCCGGGGCGTGACCTCCGACTCCGCCGAGACCCTGCCTGCCAACTTCCGTGCCTCAGCCATCTCCACGCCCTCCGTTACCCTGAGAAAGGTGCAGAGCGACGGTGAGTGCCGCCCGCCGCCCGCGACCTCCGACCTCCGTTTAGACGATGTGTGGGCGACCTGTTTCATTACATGAGACGTCGTTTGGCTGCAGCTTTTATCCACTGCTCAGCAGGTATCCTGCACATCATCATGGGACCAGTGGCAGCGTGTGAGCAGCGGCCGGCACAGAGGAATGTTAACAATGAAGTAGAAATAGTTACAATAGATTTAACGTTGAGAATGGACTCAAAATGTTGAATACATTCAAAATATTCAGCACTAATTTTAAATATTATTATTCTCAAAATGTAAAATGAAATCTCCTCGCATGTCTTCCCCTGTGTCGAATAAAAGCCTTTAACAGAAACATTTGTTATATAAGACTTCATGTGCCGGTCGGGGGGGGGATTTAGTTTTTTTTTCCTCTTACGCAAAGCAACGGACAAAAACAAGGAGCCGGCGCTTCAAAGCGCAGAGGAGGGCGATTATCTCTCGTTAACGGGGAAGGTCACTGCGTGTTTAAAGATAATAACCCCCCCCCCCCGTCTGTGTCTCCACAGCCAGCTCCGGCGCCCGGGGGGAGTCCGCCTCAGTGAGGACGTACTCCTGCTGAGGGGGCCGAGGTGAGAACCGTCCCCTTCACGTGGTTGTGTGTGCGGTTGTGTGTGTGGTTGTGTGTGTGGTTGTGTGTTGTGGTTGTGTGAATGACACATTTTCTCTCCTCAGGGCGCCACTGGATTTGGGACTAGAGGACCTGCGTGCTCATCCACGAGGGAGAGGGAGGGGTCGGGGGGGGGGGTCAATGAATATAACCATTTCACTTTTGAAAATGAATCCATCCGTCCGTCCTGCAATAACCGAAGCAAAAGGAACGAAGGCGGAAACGGACGTGAGGAATGTGTGAACGTGTTTTCCGACGGGATCATCTGTTTTCTGTCTCTCTCTCTTTCTGTCTCTGCTCGTCTCCCTCCCGTCTCTCTCTCACTCTCTCACTCGACGCCGACTGTTGGGTTAATGAAGACAGACCTGGTGTTGGTCCGGTCCCCCCCCCCCCCTTCATTCCTGTCGGGGTCTGCACACAGTCAGCAGAGTTGGAAATATCAGGGCTCATTTTACCTTGAGAGGAAACCACCACTCGCTGCCATTTCTTCTCTTTACAGCTGAACGTGCCGCCTTATAACTTCTCGGACGCGGGTGTTTTTCATGAGGGGGGGGGGTGGCGGAGTCGACCTCACCGTG
This sequence comes from Gasterosteus aculeatus, assembly GCF_964276395.1. NCBI lineage: Eukaryota > Metazoa > Chordata > Actinopteri > Perciformes > Gasterosteidae > Gasterosteus > Gasterosteus aculeatus. Next base: position 17,041,326 of record NC_135699.1, read on the forward strand.
GGGGGGGGGGGAGCTGTGCTCAACTGTGCAGCAAGTCCAAGGGAAGTCTGTGTTGGTACCACTTTTTGAAAGGGTGCGCTTTTATCCAACGAATGGAGACTGAGTCTAAAACTGCGAGCTGAGTTGCATTGTGGGAAATGTTTGACTCTTGGACTAACAGGTCTGGGATATCTCCACTGATTTTTCTAATATTTGTTTATCTGAGCTGACACGTCAGTAAGAAAGCTGCTGATAAAGACACGATAAGGGAGTTGTGGAAAATCCATTGAGAGCTCAAACATGTGGAGAAACTTTTACTTAACCACTTATCAGTGAAATGATCATCTACTAACCGCTGACTTTAGTTACTGAGGAACTTGTGTGGAGATTTGTAAAAGCAAATAGGGAGACATTATGAGGGGTTTCTACCATAAAGGTCCTTTAAATTTAAATTGCCAAAATTCTTGTTTTTCAACCTTGCAACTCAGAAGCAGTTTTCAGCCACTCGGGGTCTTTGAACCGGCCGCCTCATCAGAACGTGGTACCAGCTCCTCCGCCATCGCGACCAGCGGCTCAGGGCCTTCTGTCGCCGTGACGACGGGAGGGTCGCCGGAGAGACAAAACAGCCGGTCATCTTACTGCGCACACAAGCCATAGGAACCAAGAGCTCTCTGTGGGGGGCCGGGGGGCCGGCGGGGGGAACCCAGGAAACAAAACCTTTAGCCTCTGTGTTTACGATGCATGTCAGACAAGCAATGACCTGAATACATTCTTTTTGGTGGTGCAGATATGAGGTGTCTTATATATAATGTATGATAAACCCACAGGAGTTGGGTGCCTGGGGATCAATTTGTAAAATGTGTGTATTTTTTTCAGTTGTATTTCTTATTTTTTACGATATCTATTTATTTTTCTTTAAGTATGTATTGGACGTGTGTACGTGTTCCGTTCCTTCTTGGCTTAATTTGAACTGGTTTTAAATAATAAATAAGTAAATATTAAAATGCTCATTCAAATACGCTACTGTACGTGTACATTTTGAGAACAAACTGTGCAAACAGAGTTCCATGATTAAAGTGACAGTAATACAACTTGAAAATATAGTCTGGAAAAGAAACAATAATTATGATGAAAATGTTGATGTAAAAGACAAAATAAAGCGATCCTGGTGGATCTGCTGATCATCAGACTTCCTTGTTGATTTGTTTTATTCTTTCCCTCCAGCAGGAAGTACATTCAGTTATTTATTCTACCCACATGTATCAGGCACGTCCTTTATGCTCCTCTACGTTTATTCAATAGTTATTAAGATTTTGCACACACAATGTGCAACAGTTTTTATTTGCAATGGAGTGTTCTGGTTGATTCCTGATGTTCTTTAAATGCAGCTACTTTTACACACATAAGAAAACTAAAGAACATAACTGACTGAGTACAAAGATCCTTTAATACCACATTTTGGTTAATCGGACAAACCAGCAGGTGGTGAAGCTACCTGGTTCCAGGTGTCACTTAGAAAAAGAGTCACAAAACATCAGCCTGAGTGAAACCTAAGTGTGCCCCTCCCAGCACGTTGTCACATTCAAAGTGATCCGTTCGGGGGGGGGGGCAGTAAAACGGAGCCTCTGTAGGTGGGGCTGCTTCCTCTCGCAGGCCGAGCGCCCCCCGAAGGCTGGAATTATCATCAGACACTGGAGAGACCTTCTATAAATACACAGATACACGGAGCTTCATACGTAAAGGTATACTGGTGTCGTATATATATATATATATATATATATATAAAAAGGAATATATTAATATCAGGGATATACACATGCTTACATACTAATACAAAAATAACTTAGATTATGAAAAAACGAATCATACAAAAACAGCAAAATCTCTATAATTGACAATTTTCTAATAAGATTGAGGTCTTCTTGTTTGTTTCAAAATCCCTTTGAAGTTGTGGTCGGGGGAGGGAAGGCAGAGAGAGAGAGGGGGGAGAGGGGGGAGAGAAATACCCAAATCCATCTTGTTAAAGTGCACACAGAAGGATGTTGCAGCTGCTCTGGTCTGTGTCACTCTACGCCCCCCTCCCCCCCCCCCCCGTCGCTTAGCCCCTCCCCTGCCTCGGTAAGACCTGTCTTCCTGCCATCTGATTGGTTCTGGACAGCAGCACGCAGACGCAGGACGAGTCGATGCGGATCCACCTCCACCCGGTCCGGTTGTTGGCGTCCTTGGTGAGCGCTCGGACGTACGACTGCTTGGCCTTGCACTCGCTCACCCACTGCTTCTTGTCCACGCCCAGGCAGCCGGCGCCGGCCACGCCCGTCCCGACCGGCCTCGGCGCTGCGCCAGGGCCGCCGCCGCCGCCCGTCAGCCGGCCGGTGTTGCTGAACAGCTCGGCCTCGCGGCAGCGCGTCTCGTAGAAGTACTGTTGGAGCGGCCCCGTCTGGGTCTGGATCTGCTGCAGGATGGTGACGTTCTGGCCGTGGGAGTCGATGGCCATCTTCTTGTCGGTGACCCAGACGCTCTCCGCCTCGCACACAGACTTCTCGCCGCGCCGCCTTCCGATCGTGTCCGAGCGCTTGTCTCTCTTGACGGGACGGGCCGCCTCGGGGGCGGCGGCGGCGCTCGGAGAGTCCGCCCAGCCCAGAGTCCTGTCGACGGCCCGGTCCCCGTGGCCCTCGATGTGCATGTCGTCCTGCTCCCCGCCGTCCCCGTCCTCCTCCTCCTCCAGCAGGCCGCTCTCCAGCATGAGCAGGAGAGGCGGGTGCTCCGGAGGCGACGGCGAGGGGGAGAACAGGACCCGCGGATGCGCGTCCAGAAACATCTCGTCCAGCCCGGCCTCCAGGATCAAGCTGTCCTCGGTGGGACTTCCCATTGAGGAGTCCGCCGGCCTCTTTGAGGGAACGGTCGGACCCTTCGGACTGGCAGCGACCTTCTGGGTCCTCTGCTCCACAGAGCTGGAGGACTCTGGTAGAGAATTGTCCCGGGAGACACGCCCGGCCCCGAGTGTCCCTCCTTCCGTGGGACCGTCCGCGCCGGCGCTCGACCGGTCCGTCCCTCGATGCTCCTCCCCTCTGAGCGTAGACGCCTCCCCGTCCGCGGAGGATTTCACGTGATCCCCGCGGCTCCGGAGGTTCCGTCGGTCGGCGTGGCGCCCGACAGAGGCGGCCGTGTTGTAGTCCGTCTGCGAGGCGTTTCCGCGGCGGTCGCGGTCCGCCGCCAGGCGAGCGGCCAGGTCATGGCGGGTCTCCGCGGGGGGGTCGAAGCCGGGCTCCGTCGTCGCGGCGGCAATCCTGGACGCGGGGTCGTGGGGGTATGGCAGGGCCGAGGCAATCACCATGGCAACCAGGGGAAGCCAGTGCATCACTCCCAAGACGTATCAGCTGGCGAGCAAACAGACAGAAGTTATTTTACAGAATGCAGAGGACGGCTCACCTGCGTACCTGAGTATCAGAATACCTGCGTACCTGAGTACCAGAATACCTGCGTACCTGCGTACCTGAGTACCAGAATACCTGCGTACCTGAGTACCTGAGTACCAGAATACCTGCGTACCTGAGTACCAGAATACCTGCGTACCTGAGTACCAGAATACCTGCGTACCTGAGTACCAGAGTAGATGAATACCTAAGTACCTAAGTACCAGAGTACCTGCGTACCTGAGTACCAGCGTACCTGAGTACCAGAATACCTGCGTACCTGAGTACCAGAGTAGATGAATACCTGCGTACCTAAGTACCAGAGTACCTGCGTACCTGAGTACCAGAATACCTGCGTACCTGAGTACCAGAATACCTGCGTACCTGAGTACCAGAATACCTGCGTACCTGAGTACCAGAGTAGCTGAATACCTGCGTACCTAAGTACCAGAGTACCTGAATACCTGCGTACCAGAGTAACTGAGTACCTGCGTACCTGAATACCTGCGTACCTGAGTACCAGAGTAACTGAATACCTGAGTACCAGAGTACCTGCGTACCAGAGTACCAAAGTAACTGAATACCTGCGTACCTGAGTACCAGAGTACCTGCATACCTGCGTACCAGAGTAGCTGAATACCTGCGTACCAGAGTACCAGTGTACCTGCGTACCAGAGTACCAGTGTACCTGCGTACCTTAGTACCTGCGTACCAGAGTACCTGGGTACCTGAGTACCTGCGCCAGCGTGTAAAGTGAGACGTGTTAATGGCAGCTTTACGGCGCCCGACTTCAAAACCTCAGCAGAACTTTTGGAAGAGGAGAATAGTACCAAGTAAACCGAGGTCGACCTCTGGCCTTCTTTTAAAAAAGGCGTATTTCTTTTGTTGAGCTTTTCACCGAATCCGGGAACGTCTTTGACAAACACGGTTTAACTCGGATTTACTTGTAAAAACTCACAAAGCAGAAGAACGTTGCGGAGATAAAGCTCAGGTATTCTAGCGGATCACACCTGTGCTGTGGGGGCGGTGGGGGGGGGGGGGGTTTCACTAGAAAAGATGATGCCTGAACACGACATAATGGCTGTGGTTTATTCACGGCGGTCTGCATTCATCGCTCTTGTAAGCAACCAGCGTGATTTTGAATTGAATGGAACTTTGTGCACAAAGGGATAAACCGCTGATTCTCTCAAAATATCAAACATACAATGTAGAATCACTTCAATGAAGCGGATTCATAAACTGTGGGATTAAGAGGGTCGACCATGTGACTAAAACGTTGTGAGAAGTTTATTTAGGAGCTTTAATGAATAGTGTGAAAAAAATAAAAAAACATTTCCTTATTTCTGCTACTAACATGTGAGTATTTGCTTCTTTTTCTTATGTCCTGTTATTATAAATTGGATTTATCTTTTTGTCGTTTCGTCACCGCTTTAGGATATTTTTTTACGAGAAGGTTATACGCAAAATAATTCAAATGAAACCAATTAAAAATGTAATTTAACTATTTGACGTTGACGAGATATCGTGATAGAGAACGTGATTCTGCCTTTAAAGTATGTTTAGCGCAATTCTGTAAAACATAGCGTTTAACGGGAACACCAAAAGAAAAAAAACCTAAAGAGTCATTACAACGACCGGACGTGACTCGAATCAAACGCCCCTCGTCTGACATCATCGGGATGGATGATGAATCACGGCGGGTCGAGGTTCACCTGTGACTCACGGCAGAAGTGCTCCAGCGGGACTGCGTCTCGCTCGTGTGACCCCCGAGGGGGGGGGGGGGTGTCACATGAGTTTAAAATAGGCAGAATGATCAGAATGTCAGAGATGCAGCTTTAGTGGCGAGGCGAAAAGGAGGTGGGGGGGGGGGGAGGAGATAGAAAAGGAGCGGACGTCACTGCTTGTTTTGTTTGCTCGAGGGATCATCGGTGTGTGTGTGTGTGTGTGTGTGAACGTGTGAATGAGTGACAAAAAAAGCCTGCCGGAGACAGGTTGTGTGCACTCGGCGGGGCCACACCCTCTGACACCATGCGGCGAGGTGGGGTCGAGGTATCACTCACGCGGCCACCTCGTGAGGGGGGGGGGGGCGGGGCCTCAGAGGGGCCCGGTTGTCATACCGACCACAAACATCACGGAAAGTGACCCCCCAGCTTCCGCTTCGCTGCGGCTACGGATGCAGGCAGATGAAACCAGGTGTTGTGTGCTGATGAAAGGACGGGAAATAAAAAAAAAACGGGCGGTTAACACGAGCGCACACATCAACTGGTGAGGAGAAAGAAGAAGTTATAAAGTACCGCAGAAATAATATAGATTCATTGAGACCTATCAATATAAAGCATCCCCCTGCTTTACGGTCTGTTTGACTCTAAACGAACCATCATTTACTAAATGAACATCACGCTGTATTGAATGAGACTTAAAACTAGAGACTGAGACCATAAACTCATGTTTACAATGTTTACTGAGGGAATAAATCAAGAGAGAAGTAGAGTCATTTTCTCATTAGACGTCTATGGGAGCAGAGGAGTCGCCCCCTGCTGGTCACTACGCAGAATGCAGCTTTAAGACACTTTCTTGTGGACAGAACCGAAGCTCTTTTTGCTCAAAGAGATAAAATAAGTAAGTAATCTCAAAGTGTCTCAAAACGAGACTACTAGCGGTGAAGTCATGTGATCGTGGCGTGGTTTTCCTTCCGAGCCGACGACGGGGCCTCTAAGTGGTTCCTTTGTAAAACAGCAGCAGCAGCACTTGGTCTCCACGCTCCATTTGCCGCAATGACACGCATCATTTGGCGCTCCTTGCCAAGCTAGACGAGGACCTCTAAACTCGCCCCCCCAGACAAACACACACATGCTCTCTGAATAAATAAAAAGGCCTCACTGACAGTGAATAAAGCCCCGGTCAACCTTACACACTTGTGTTAACGCTAATCTCCCCAGTTCTGATATTCTCTACACAACAGGCAGGAAGCGAGCGCGTAAACACGCCAAACTAAACTGTGACATCAGCAGCGAGGCCCCCGAATTACTCAGCATCCGTAGTGTGGCTGGAGACGCGTTAAAGAAAGTGTGTGATACTGTAACGTTCCAAACAGCACACCGGTGGGGGGACGAGCTTGGGAACATTTTTAAGTGACAGCCCGAGGCGGATCCATTTCCCTTTGCTTTTAACAAGTCTTATTACCCCCCCCCCCCCGCCTCCCATCCGAACCACTGCTCCATCACGCTTTGCTTTTCTTATTGTGAAGCAGCTTGCTCCACATTTTCATACATATTAAAAGGGTTTTAATAAAAATAGTTTAAGTTAAGTTCATGTAAAAGAACATTTCAGTGATTCTTTTCATTCTTTTAACATCAAAGTGAAAAAACACAACCAACAACATGCTTCTTTTTTAAACGACTGAAACACGGCGCCCACAGATAGAAGAACGATGATGGAAAGTGCTTTTGTAGTAAATCTGCCCCCCCAGCAAAGTGGTCTGACTTCTGTTCTGAGGGGGACCCACATGGGACAGGACTCTACGGAGGGGTGAGGGGGGGCTTCTGGCTGCAATGGCCTCCCCAGGCTTAGGGGCCCATACAGCAGCCACACACCTGGCAGAGGCTGCGCGCCATTAGCCCCCCCATTATAACAGAGAGCTAATGCACATAATCCAGCCTTTCCTTCGAGGTCGAGGGGGGGGGGGGGGGGCAGTAAAACAAACACGCGCAGGTGAATGTTTGTCCTCCCGGTAAAAGGCCTCGGGCCTCGCGCGCGCTCGTTTCCTTCAGCTGGACGTGCCGCTGCGCAAACAGCGCGTTAAGTGCGGCTCTGTGATTCCTTCAGAATAAACGTCTGCGTCCGTCACGGGGGGGGGGGGGGGTCTTTCTTTGCCTTTCACAAGCTGACAACACGGAACCAAAGTGCGCACAAAAGTACAATTTCACAGGTACTTTTCTTGTTCCGCTACTCCAAATATTCGATTTCATCTTATTACTACACTACAATCAAGCGATTGTTTTTGTTTACTTTGCAGATTCAGACACACAACAAATTAATTATGACGTAATATTATAAAACGTCACCAGCTGCCCAGCGGATTAGGTTTCAGGTCATTAAAATAAACGAAATAATCTGTTAATGCAATAAACGTGACGCGGAGATGTTCTGCGTAACGAGTACTTTTGCTTTTAGTAGTTTTTATTGTAATTTCAACACTTTTGTGTGTGATTTCTACAGCGTGTTAGTGCTCGTATTCATTCTAACACACACATTCCTCCCAGTGTGACATTTGGTCATTTAACGCCGCAGAACGTTTAAAAGCTGGAACGGTGAACGACTTGATTTGTCACAATAAACCGCCCGGTATCAAATAAAGTTTGTTTCTCACTGCCACATGTGTGACTTACCTGCTGACTCGGAAGCTTTCAGCTCACCTGAGTGACTGCCAACCAAAACAACCGGAACATAAAACAACCGGAACGTGGCAGCTCACCAACGAGGCTGCACGAGACCCGATGACGTGAATGAAACTCTTACGAGAATCGTCGAAAAATGCTTAAATATTGAGCAATAAAAAAACAATTTGAAAACGGCTTCATGGAATGCATGAAATATGTGAAGCATTTAATAAAAACAAGAGATGCCGCCTCGTGCCCCCCCCCCCGGGCAGCGGGTCGCGTGCACGGTGGTCCATGCGTACCGGGGGGGGGGGGGGGGGGGCACGGAGGGGGATCCACCTGGAGCGTACCGTTTAGGAGAGATCCGGACCCCGCGTCCTCGCAGCTGACTCCGCATTGGTTCCAGAGTCCCGTCGCCAGTTACTCGACTGGTTTTTTAAAATTTATTTTTAAAACAAACACCTTCGCACGGACACCGCGGGGCTAAACGGGGGCATTCCTTCTGTTGGCGCTCCGTGACGTCGCATGTCCCCCCCCAAAAAAAAAACAAAATCCAAAGAGGGAGAAAGTGAAGCAGAAGAGTCCGAAAAGTCTCCCGGTCGCTGGGAGCGCTTCCACCGAGAAGGGGGGGGGGGGGCGACAGGGGGACGAGGGGGGGGTTAAAAGCCCCGGACACTGTCAGACATGGAAGATATTCCACGAGATGTTACTCCTTCAAAGTATCTCCGCGAACAAGTCGGCCAAAATGCTTCAAGATCCCAACTCCGCCTGAGACGCGTTAAATCGAACCAGCTGTTAAGCTAGCGCGACTGGCCAGCGCGACTTCCGGTTGTGGTTTTCAAAGTAAAACCCGCGGAGAGAAATCAGAGCGGTGTTCCGACTTCTCGGCGGCGCCGGTGCTTTTATTTTCGAGATGAAAACGGCCACTTCCGGCGCAACTTCTTCTCCTCCACCGCCGGCTCCTCCGGGTTCTCCCGGGGAGCGCAGAGACGGGCCAGAGGAGGTTAGTACATTAAAAGAGAGCCACGTGTGTCTTTAAACTCGTCCTGCATGTCATATAAAAAACGGCGAGCCGGCGTTTAAAGCAGAATCATCCCCCAGAAATGATGCATTCAAACAAACACAGCTCATGTGTCACACTTCCCATGTGCGTGACTGTGATGCGTTTCCCCTTTATTTAATAACTACGCTTTAATAAACTCCGCCCCACATTCCATCGGAAAACGATTAGATGGATTGTGTCGGCGCGGATCCACGCAACGCAGTTAATTATTGGTTTGTGACCAAATGGTTTCACGCACGCTGTGGGGAGGTCGCGTTGCGCAACACGCACAGCTTCTCTCTCCTGCGAGCATTTGTCTCTTGTGTTTTGATGCCACATCGGTGTAATTTCAGGTGGGTTTTTTTTTTTATTTCTCTTTTACGTGGCACGGGGGGGGTAATGTCACGCAGAAGGGGACTTTAATCTGCTGTAAGAAAGTACTTTCATACCAGAAGTACAAACTCAGATGGCCCAAAAACTTCATTCCACACGCGCCTTTTAACAGGGCCGGACTCCCTGATTTGGGGGCCCCAAGGAAAGCGTTTGCAAAACTAGAGATCTTAAAAAAAAAAAAAAACCTCATCGATGTGATTTGTTTTTTAATGTTTCAGCTAAAAGTTACAGCTCATAAACATTTATCGTTTCCACATTTTCCTTCATAATCCCCACAAAATAAGGCAGCGGTGGAAATGAGCTCCATGGCTGCCGTCCTCTGGATTTAATAACGTCCCACTTTGTAAAGGGGAGTCCTCCCCGCGTCGTCTTAACTTTTCCTTTGTGCGGCCCATGAAACGTCCCCGTTGTCCCCCCCCCCCCGCAGCTTCTCCTCATCAACACACAGTTATCTCTCTGCGTTCTGTGCAGGGCGGTTTCGGGGCTCCTGGAAAGCTGAAAGGGGGAAAGAGGAGCCGCCGACAGGCTGCTCTGTCCACCTACAGGTCTTTGGGCGGGGGGGGGGGTCTATGGGGGGGGGACACACAGGCCGTGCAGACAGTTCAACGGGTCCTCTGAGCAGATAAGTCGTCCCCATACAAACCAGACGAGGGTTCACTGATATCGACCCGCGAGCGCGTCCACTGAGCCTCCCCACCTGAATGGCCTCGTTGAAAAGGAGAGCCGTAAATTGGTGGATGAGCAGAAGGGGGGGCTCGGCCTCTCTCTCTCTCTCTCTCCCGCCTCCCCCTCCCTCACATGCTATCTCTTTCTTTCCTTTACCGAGTAGTGGTTTCCATCTCACCAAGCCGCTTTCCCCCCGAATGTTTAAAGAGATGAAAGGATAAGGAAAGAGAATGGAGACAAAGGAGGGGGGGTTACGTTACCACCCCCGCCCCGGAGAGACTGCTCATGAAAGAGTTTGGGGATGGGAGAGACAGGGACACAGAAAGAGAAGTAGGGGGGGGGGGTTATCATGAAAAGAGTCAAAGCCGCTGAAACAGGTCACTTTTGTGTGGCGAGGCGGCCTGAAAGTGCCGTCTTCACTCAGGGAGACATTTAACACTAACAGACGCAGGAGGGGCTGACGACTGGCACACGCACACACATGCACTCACACGCACACACATGCACTCACACACACATGCACTCACACACGCACACAGATGCACACACGCACGCACACAGATGCACTCACACACAGACACATGCACTCACACGCACACACATGCACTCACACACGCACACACATGCACTCACGCGCACACACATGCACTCACACACGCACACACATGCACTCACGCGCACACACATGCACTCACACACGCACACACATGCACTCACATACGCACACACACGCACACAGATGCACTCACACACGCACTCACACGCACACAGATGCACTCACACATGCACTCACACACGCACACACATGCACTCACACGCACACATGCACTCACACGCACACACATGCACTCACACACACATGCACACACACGCACACAGATGCACTCACGCACGCACACACACTCACACGCACATGCACACACACGCACACAGATGCACTCACACACACACACATGCGCTCACACGTACTCACACACACTCACGCGCACACACGCACTCAGACTCACGCGGACACGCACTCAGACACACACACACATGCACTCACACGTACTCACACACACTCACGCGCTCACGCACTCACAAACACACACACACACACACGCACTCTGCGTCTCGGAGGTTCCTCTCCGCCCTGCAGCAGCAGCAGCAGCAGCAGCAGCAGCGCTCAGATTCCTCAGAGGGGAATCTTCAGACGCACGTATGCACGTATGCGCCCGGTGTCCCTCGCGGCCTTCCTCCCTCTCACCATTTAGTGTCAGTCACACCGAAGTCCCCGCGTCCCTCCCTCCCTTCTCCCCACCCACGTCTTTGTCTCAACTCGCCCTGCGCGCACTTAGATATTTCCGCCTCAGGGTGCATCATCATCATCATCATCATCATCATCAGCGCGAGAGCGAGAGAGAGAGACAATAAGCTGTTAGCCGACGGGAGTGGCGATCAAACAAAGAGGACGATGGAGGAGGGGTTTCGTGCACGCGCACACACACAAACACACACACACAAGTTTAACTGCTTCTTGAAGTGGATTGTTCCAAATAATCGAGTTCCTGGCAGAAGGCTAAGGGACACTTTCATGATGCTGAGGCTGAATCTGGACCACCCGCCTCTTTTCTTTTTCACTCAAAGAAGAAGTTATAACTTCTTAACAAAGTCTAAACGAGTAACTAACTGAGATTTCACTTTTTATAAAGGTTCCTCTTTACTTAATATCACTTAAGACTAGCTTTTGATTCTTCATTTACATATTTTATGCCGTTGGAGGTTTAATGAGTTTGATTTGATTTTAGTGGGATTTGTGTTTAACACAAACAACATTTTTCATGACCCGAACAGATGTCATCAAAGCCCCTCATTAAAAGCAAACCGATCCTCTTTTCTGCACCGTCCCTAATGCACGAGGAACCTGCTGGCTCCATCGCCTCCACCAGCCGCTTTCCTCCACCATCCTCCATCCTGACGTCCTCCCCCGCCTCCTGTTTTCCAGATGTCGCCTCCCTCTCCCATCGCACCGCTCGGGTCCTCGTCCTCTGGCCTGAAACTCCGATCCGAGTGTAATTGGAAGGCGGCTATTACGGCAATTACCGCGAACAGCCGAGCCGGACGGCCGGGCCCCAATCACGGACCCTCGGCCTCCGTCACCGTCTTTCTCCTCCGTCCTCACACATTGGCTTTACACCTTCATCGCTCGCTCTCTCCTCCTCCTCCTCCTCTCCTGTAAGATTCAAATCTCCCTCTAATAAGAGCCGCACCAACATCCATTCCCCACACACACACACACACACACACACACACACACACACACACACACACACACACGCACACACACACAGTATAGCCGCACATGTTTCCAATTTCAGGCGTAATGCCTCTTTTCTGCGCAATCTGACCCAATTAGCCGAAGCCTACTGGAAATAAACCCACCCGGCTGCCATGGTGGTAAAGAGGCGAAGAGGTCAAGGGTCGTTCACAGGGGGGGGGTCGGACCTGTCTGTCTGTCTCACAGCCCGCCCTAAACATACCTGGCTGCTTCGCCGGGTGTGTGTGTGTGTGTGTGTGTGTGCGTGTGGAACACATGGAGCATCGAAGAGGAAATGCCACCCAGGCCTGAAATTAAATTTCGCAGCTTATTAAAGGTCAAAGAGGATCGGCTTCTGGAGCCAGACACACGTCAACACACGCGCACACACACACACGTCAACACGCACACGCACGCACACACACGTCAACACACGCGCACACACACACACACGTCAACACGCACACGCAAGTTCTCACATGCACCTACAAGCCTCCCCTGCATGAAACTGAAATTAGCGCTTGGAATGTTCACCTTGGGGAGGCGGATTGGGAGGGAGCCACAAACCCCTCATTAGGGTGGAGGAGGACTTTTGTTGGGTGACTCTGCGTAGGGCCTCCAGTGGGTTGGGGGGGGGGAGAGACTGGCGCTGCGTCACCTGCCGGTCTGCTCAGATTCTTCACCCCGCTTGGTGCCGTTGGCAAAGGAAGCCAGTTGGGTCGCTGTCAGTTTTTGACCCCCCCCCGTGTCTCCTTACAGGCCTCCGTCCCACTCACCCACTCACTTTCACTCACTTGCCACCGAGGCTGCGGTCGAAATAGTGACTGATCTATTTACAGTTACGTCTTCCTCTGCCTCCCTGTGTTTGTGCACACGTCCACCATGCTGCGCCCCCCCCCGACCCCCCATGTCCCACTCACAAAAGGAACACAAATGTTAACACATTGTAAATGTTACTCGCTGTACAACGTCCCTCCGGATCGGATTTCTGGGGCAGACTTTGTGCGAACGGCTCCAGCAATTAGTAGAAGATAAACTTACACACAACCCCCCCCCCCACACACACACACACACCTGCCTGGCACACACCGTTTGCTGTGTGTGTGTCTGTTCGTGCTGCTGCATGATGAACCGGATGCAGCAGATGGCGACACTTTGCTTTTAATCCCTTTATTTATTGTTTACATGCAGTTTTTAAGTAATAATAAAAAACATTTATACCCCGAAATTCCAGGTCCGAACCTGATGAGACCTGAACCACTCAAAGAGGAATCCGACACACGAGACAAAAAGGGAAGAAACGCCCAGGTCCACACATCTGGTCCACACATATGGTCCACGAACCAGGTCCACGCATCAGGTCCAAACATCTGGTCCACACATCTGGTCCACGAACCAGGTCCACGTATCAGGTCCAAACATCTGGTCCACACATATGGTCCACAAAACCAGGTCCACACACCAGGTCCAAACATGTGGTCCACACATATGGTCCACGAACCAGGTCCACGCATCAGGTCCAAACATCTGGTCCACACATCTGGTCCACAAACCAGGTACACGCATCAGGTCCAAACATCTGGTCCACACATCTGGTCCACGAACCAGGTCCACGCATCAGGTCCAAACATCTGGTCCACACATATGGTCCACAAAACCAGGTCCACACACCAGGTCCAAACATGTGGTCCACACATCTGGTCCACAAACCAGGTCCACACATCTGGTCCACAAACCAGGTCCACACATCAGGTCCAAACATGTGGTCCACACATCTGGTCCACAAACCAGGTCCACGCATCAGGTCCAAACATCTGGTCCACACATCTGGTCCACAGACCAGGTCCACACATCAGGTCCAAACATCTGGTCCACAGATCTGGTCCACAAATCAGGTCCACGCATCAGATCCAAACATCTGATCCACACATCTGGTCCACAAACCAGGTCCACACATCTGGTCCACAAACCAGGTCCACGTATCAGGTCCAAACATCTGATCCACACATCTGGTACCGAGGCGCCGTCCAAGGGAACGAGACCTGATGGGTTTGCTGAGACCCAACAGGTGACCCTAAGGAGCCTCAGCAGAGTCGTTACTTTACATCGTGTTGGATAGTTGAGACGCTAAGCTCATAAATCAGTCATGGACCCCCACCCCCGACCCCCCCTATTCCCCCCGCCCCCCTTGCTCATAAAGCCCAATCATAGACACTCGAAATTCTTCCATGCAGCCGTGTGACAAACATGAAGCTCCTCCCTTGGTTTACTTAGTTCGATCGTATCGATGAGGCGTAGGAGAAGCTTGGGCCGGCATGCAGCGCCTCCACCCAAGTGCCCCCACCCAGGGACCCCCCCCCCCCCTCCCGCACGGGCCCCCACCCTGACACCGATGTCTATCAGAGGATCCTACTGTGCAGGGTCACAGCGCCCTCTCGCGGTAGGGAGGGTAACCCCCCCTCTGCCCTCTCTCAGCCAGGGGGAGTCAGGACCCCCCCCCCCCCCCCCTCTCTCCCCTCTCATCCTTCCTACATCCAAAGCAATTAAAAGAGAATTGATGAAGAGAAAGAGATTTCTCCTGAATCAATGACATCAGTTACAACAAGGTGAACAACACAAACACAGGGGTGGGACAGGGGGGGAAAGATGGGAGGGGAGGGGAGGAGAAGCGAGGGAGGGGGGGGGGGGGCTTAGAACACCAAGCTGTTGGATTAATCTGGACATTTCCTCAGATGACGCAAAGTCTCTCCTCTCCCTCTCGGTCTCCGCGTCCCCTCCCGATGCCTCGCTCTTGTCGGATGGGAGACACACAGCAGGTAAGCCTCCTGGTTCCCCCCCCCCCTCCACCCCACGCCCCCCACCCCCCCCCTCCCACCACCATTCCTCGCTCAGCATGCTCTCACATTCATTCACAGCTGACACCTCCGTGACAGCGTCCACTCGTTTGGTGTCTCTTTTTCGTGATTGATTATTGCCTCATGATCGGTCTTAGGATCAATGCGCGTTGAGTCCATCGCTTATCGTCCGCTTTGGCTCGTCCCCAAGTGAGAAAATGGATTCACTGTACTGGATGTACTGGAAGCGAGTTTGGGGGGGGGGGGGGGATTCAGCCGTGATCAGGGGAGTGAAGAAGGGAGGCGAAGAGGAGAAAGTTTATAAATAGTGGAGCTTTGCGAGGGCGAAGAGAGCAGATGTGATAGGCCGCCTGTGCTTAAGGAGTTCAAACAACAGATTAATACAGTCAGATTATTGAGAGCGGGAGGAGGGCCGGGTGGGGGGGGGGGGGTGACATGTGGGGACACACACAGATGCAGAGTAAATCACACACACACAAGCTCATGTTTTCGCTCCTTGTCCACACCCACTCGCACTCATTTTTCTGGCTGCGTCTTTGTTAATCAATTAGAGAAGAATGCAGATTGTGTGTTTCAGACGCTTCATCGGCGTGTCCCGGTGAATGAAGTACCTTTTGGAATACGTTCCCTTAGATGTCCACAGATCTGCAGTATTTCAATGGCAAAATGTAAATCTTTGGTTATTAATCCTTGTGAGAACTGTGGTTCTAAAAGGTCCCATCGAGCTTCTGGGGGTTTGAGGGGCATTTTTCACGACTTAATCAATCATGAAAACAACAGATTTATTTGTACTGAAGATAAATGTGTCCAGCCGGAGAACACGAGTTTGTAAACCCACCAACGGTTTTTTTTGATATTCAAATCTGATTTCGTTCATAATCGTTTCAGTTTTATTTTGGACCAATTTCAACCTAAATGACATAATATTGAAGATCCACAGCTCAGTGAAACCCTGTGACCCTAAAACCAAGACGCTCATGTGACCTGCTTTCTTGTTTGTGGTCAAAAGTCGGGCGGCCAGTCGCTGGTAAAGGCGTGACAACGCGCCAAGTGAGGACACGCTGTGATGCACACGCGTGTGTGTGCTCACCCTCCAGGTGGGCGGAGCCCAGGCCTCCAATCGACGCTGACCTCACTTGAGACGGCCGCTGCGCACTTTGACCTCGTGGCGTAGCCGGCCATCGGACACGTGTGTGTGAAGTGGTGCACATGTTGAGGGACGTGGATGCGCTCTCTCAGTTTGGGGCTCGGCAGCATTTCCATCAAATCGTAAATCAATATCGAGTCCAATTTATCAACCTAAATCCCTTTGAACGCCTCATCAATCAGCTTTCAGACGGAACTAGAAACGTTGTTCCGCTAAATATATTTCACATACAAGGAAATTAGCGTGACAGAAAAGTACATTTCACAAACAGTAAATTAAGACATGTGTGTGTTTGAATATATCACTGCACCTAAAACTTTATAATGAACAATTAAAGAGAAAAACTCAAATGCTAAATTAATGTTTGTTCCTTTTTCTGTAAATCAAAAACAAGAAAGAAGATTTAAAAGAACTTTTCAGACTTCAGAATATTTTACCGCTCTGTAAGGAACCAGGAGACGGCGGCACGTTGGTTGATGCTCAAAAATCACTGCAAAAGATGGAGAAAGTTCTGACCGGTTGGATGAAATTAAAGGAATTGTAACACTTTTCGGGATACAAATCGGAAAATTTAATTCGGGAAAAACTGAAAATTCCAGGGTGCATCCTAGGATGGTGTGTTATGGCTGCAGTGACCATCGTCATCCCCCACGGTTGGATGCGAGGGGGGGGGGATTTAATCTCAATCCCTTTGCAAAGCTCACAACAATCAACCCTTGAAAATAATCCTTTGAGACACAGACACACACACACACACACACACACACACAACTACGATCACACACACACGCGTCTCAATACGTGTAGATTTACACATTCTTTAATGAGCAGTTCACCTGTAAATATAAAGAATGTATACCGAGATTTTAATCTCAAGGTAAAATCAGTTCATTTGTTTTTATTGTTTTTTGGTGATTTGATTTTTGGGAGCAAATTGTTTGAAACTGTTGATATTGATCCACTGATTTACACCAACAATAAATAACCAGTTCCTGGTTTCATGAGCACATCTCCCCAGAAAAGACATTTCAAGATGTCGAAAAACCTTAAGCTAATCAGTCTGTGATGAATTATGGCAAAGACGAGCAGTGGATAGCGTGAAAAGCTGGAAACAATTTAGTGTTTCTTCACTAGTTTCGCCTGAACGATGCCTGAAAGGGCGGATTGATTATTACATGAATTGTAAACGTTTTAGTCAAAAACTAAATTTATAATCCCGATGCACGCAACGAACAATCAACCCGGACCAGCCGATGAATATTAATCACTGTATCGGCTCATAGCCGAGTGAGTAGTGTACATACAGAATGCATGGGTGCATGAGGTCAGACCGGGGGGGGGTGGGGGGGGGGGGTGATGTAATGTAGGGTCATGTAATGTGTGATGTATCGGCAACTCGCCTCAGCGATTGGCTTTTGACCTGGTTGAATCAATAATGCACATATGATGATGGGAGGGGGCGAGGGGGGGGGTGGGGGGGGGGTTAATAGCCGGACCGTTGGAGCACCGTGGTAGTTCTTGGCGCGCCGCCCCCGATGGCGTGTGCACCTCCATCTCCGGCAGCTTGTGCTCATTTTGAGCAATCAAAGAGGCCCCCCCGCCCTCCCGGGAGGTCGACTCGCTCTGTCCTCGGACGGCCGGTTGCCCCCCGGGGGAAACCTTGACGATTGAGCAGGTGGCAAACAGCTCCACGCCGCCGCCGCCCGGCCGGAGTTTGCTTTTGACGTGCGAACCACTTTCTGCTCGTATCACCAGCGTCTGGTTCTCTAAAGCTCCTTCTCGAGAAGCGCGCGGTCGTCAACGGGGGAACGGAACGCCTTCCGCTCCACCACCCACCCGACGGAGCAGTAATACCCGCGTCACGTCGCTGCAAAACCCAGGATGCACTGTAAGCCACGCGGGCAGACGTCTGAACCCGCTGTCGTGTGACGTAACAGTCGTGGCCGATCCTCGCCCGCCTGCCGCTCTGATTCTCTGGCATGCGTCTGTTTCCCCGCCTGCCTATAAAATGTACTTTCCAGGCAAAACGAGTGAAACTCAACCCAACAAGGCCGTAAATAGTTTTTGTCCCCCCCCCGGTTGCTCGAGGAAAGCTGGGTTTTTGTCTCGAAGCGACTCCGAACTTTCCTGGCGCAGGAAAAACAATCTGTCTGTTGGGGAAGAAAGACAGATTTGCAGAGCAGCTTCAGATGCTGGAGTGTGTCCTCGCAGCTTAGACTTCTCCTCGTAGAACACATGCTGTTGCTTCATTACTCCAGGGCCTCCGTCTGACCTGCTCAGGGAACGGAGGTTTTAATCATCCTTGTTCTTACTCATGTGACTGGGGCTTACGTCGCTTAATGAGCAGAGGGGCTGGACGTCTTGGCTCACTACTTTTTCAACTCATAGAACAAAACGACCACGTTGCATTTGAATACGTGCTGAAACGATACGTACGTTTGTTCTGTTTTCTGTTTTTCGGATCTGGAAAGTGCTTCTTCGTGCGTGTAGGCAATCGCCGCAACAGCATTTCCGATTGTCCCACTAGCGCAGCGGCTACGACCCATACAGCCACACAGGCCGGCAGCTAGCAGCTAACAGCTTTAAAGCTAACAGTGCCAACAGCGCAGGGGTTCGCCAACAGCGCAAGGGTTCGCCAACGGCGCTGACCAAGACCAGGTATCACTTTAAGGGTACCGGCATTGCTTTTTTTGGATGGATGGATAGTGTATTGAGGTCCATGGACCCTTTCTCTGCATGTTTGAACAGATTCGCTCACATTGTCAAAAGTCTTGAGCAGCCTTGACCGCCTCAATTTTGAGTTCATCCAGCAGGTTTGTTCGGGACCTTATTATTTAAAAACGCATCGGCTTAGAGAGAAAATAAAGTGATCTTGAAAATCACCAAAGCTCGAGTTGTGAACGTCCCAACTGGCCCATGAGCTCACTGTTGAATATAAACGGTAATGGTGATTTGCCTCATCGCGTCCCCCCCCCCCCGATAGACAGCGACGTGGTCGACTGATGTTAGCACACGATGCTGAAGCTGAGAATGACATAAGGACTGAAAAGAGGATTTGTGAAGACTGTTACAGTGGAAAATCCTCCCCCTCTCTGCTCACCCGGGATTATATCTTTACAATTGAAACCTAGCGGGACATTCTCCGCCCCCGAAATATACAATTTCACATCACGCCGGCAATCCGTCTTTGTTCCCTGCGACGGGCGGCCGTGTCAGAGACTAGAAAGGGGGGCAGAGACATGGCCGGAGGGTGGAGGTGAAAGCCTGACAGCAGACCCACTACAGAAGGTAACTTTCTTTTCATGATCCCTCTTTTCTACTGTACTTTTTTATTTTTTATTTGTGTCCCCGGCCATGCAGAGAAAACCTCCCAGCTGATGGATTGTAATCACGTCTGATTGCGATTATCTAACTGAGTCTGAGTGTTTGTAAATGTGACATCCACTCTTCTGGCGAGGATTCGGCCCGGCTGTGCCGCTCTCAGGATGTGTTTATGTGCGATTAATGTTTGGAGATGTTGCCGCGGAGTGGAAGGAGGGGGGGGGGGGGGGGGGGGGTCTCCGTTGAGTAGAAATGTGGTGAGTAGACAGTGGACACATTCTTACTGGCTGACTCTCTGTTTTTCGCGTTGAAGGGGGTGACTTTGATTGCCTCTGTAGCCGGCCTGTGTTGACACACGGGGGCTGAAATAGACTTTGTCGGATGATTCGTAACAGTTGGCTGGTGTTTATTGAAGCTCGCTGTTTGGAAAAGCTTTACCAAGTCATGTGGCTTCAGGGTGACTGATGTGGACTTCCACGAGCAGAAGAACTGCGAAGATGTTGTGAACCTTTTTGGGGATTTAGCAGCCTCCTTTCCGATTATTCGTGGGGCGCACGGAAAGTAATAATTGCTCAATGTCAGATGCTTTAAGCACGATAACTGTCGGATCATTTTGGATCGCGGTACATTGAACATTCATGCTCCCCAGAGGATGACTCGTTAACGCTGTGACGATCCCACCAGCGGGTCAAAAGCTCACCGATCCAGTGAAACATACCAATGCATTTTACTTGTAGAAACTGTCTTATCGAGGTTGTTGTGGTGCATTCGACCCGCCGGATAGTTTGCTCCACAGAACCCTCCGTCAATCAAAAAAAAACCTGCAAAAAAAATACTTGGCCGGTGGTTGGACGACCCAAATGTCAATCAAAGTCCTACTTAAGCCAGTCGGGAGGAGAGCGATCACATATTTTCCATTGAGAAAAGCCTTCAGTGCAGTTCTTTGTTCTTCCTTCAATAAAGCGACACCCTCCGGTTCTGATGTGATATGCTATTGTAGCATGTAGCTGAAACCCGGCCATGGTATCTTCTCACAGGACGCTGATTGGTCCGAACTCTGGAGACGTCTCCGTCGTGTGATCTGTGTTTCTCGTGAGACGTTTTGACATCACGAGAATCCAGCAAAAAAAGATTCTTTGATGACGAATTTATTTAGCACAACTATGCAGATAATATTTGGGATTTTGGGGGAATATCTCAACAACGGTTTCTTACGGTCTTGTTCACCTCGGGATCTTTCATCACGCTCCATCGTCTCTGCGATATCAGCGACTCCAAAGCCATCCATGTACATGGGTACGATCACACCTCTCCAGCTGTTTCACTGTTGCCTGCTGTGTTGACTTCCCCAATGAACCCAAACCGAGGGCCACCAGCCACCGGGAGACGAACGCTTTGTTGAGACGAGTCCGTAAACAATCTAGCGTCTTCTCGCCTTCGACCCGCGGCGCCGAAGGATCCATTTATTTTTCGTCTCATCCACAGGCAGGATGACGAACCAGTCGACGGTCAACCAGTCCAACGCAAACCAGAAGGAGAAGGAGGAAAGCCAGCCGGATGACGCCACGGAGGCCGGGTACAAAGATGCGGGCTACTGCAGCCGCAACACCCACAACCTGCTGCTGGGCCTCACCGTTATGGGTAAGGTCACCGCCACGCGCGCCGCCTCAGTGCCGGGCATTTGCTTGTGAAAGCCGTGTGGTAGCAGTTAGGAAGAAGAAATTGGAGGAAAAAAAGTTGTTAAACGGCTTGAATTCTCTTTGCGGTCTGTTTTATTTTAGTTTTTAGTGGCGCATAAAGTAATTACGCTCCATGTTCAGACGCTGTGATCCTTTTCCCACGAGAAAGATCTGGCTAGTTGTTTTCTTTAGTCTTCGTCAGAAAACATTTTGGTATGTTTAAAAAAAAAAAAGGCCCTGCAAAGCAGATAAGTGTGTTATTTTTGTGCCTCGAATTTAAACCCGTTTACATTAAGAAGACGGACGTCATTAGTCTTACATGTCACATGTGCACAGAAAGAGAATCCACAAACTGTAACGTCCTTTAACACTTGCTAAATAGGAGGTTTGTCATATCTGGCTGATATTTCGAATTTTCATTACAGTCAACCAAGTGGACTTGGATCTGCTATCTCTCCCCTTGGTCTTCTTCCTCTCTTCTCTCTTTTTCTCCCTTCTTCCCTTCTCTCGCCTCCTCTCCTCATGCCCTTTCCTCCACTCCTCCTCTCCCTTCCTCTCCTCATGCCCTTTCCTCCACTCCTCCTCTCGCTTCCTCTCCTCATCTCCTTTCCTCCACTCCTCCTCTCCCTTCCTCTCCTCAACCCCTTTCCTCCACTCCTCCTCTCCCTTCCTCTCCTCAACCCCTTTCCTCCACTCCTCCTCTCGCTTCCTCTCCTCATCCCCTTATACTCCACTCCTCCTCTCGCTTCCTCTCCTCATCCCCTTATACTCCACTCCTCCTCTCCCTTCCTCTCCTCAACCCCTTTCCTCCACTCCTCCTCTCGCTTCCTCTCCTCATCCCCTTTCCTCCACTCCTCCTCTCCCTTCCTCTCCTCAACCCCTTTCCTCCACTCCTCCTCTCGCTTCCTCTCCTCGTCCCCTTTCCTCCACTCCTCCTCTCCCTTCCTCTCCTCATCCCCTTCCTCCACTCCTCCACTCGCTTCCTCTCCTCAACCCCTTTCCTCCACTCCTCCTCTCGCTTCCTCTCCTCATCCCCTTTCCTCCACTCCTCCACTCGCTTCCTCTCCTCAACCCCTTTCCTCCACTCCTCCTCTCGCTTCCTCTCCTCATCCCCTTCTTCCACTTCTCCTCTCCCTTTCTCTCCTCGTCCCCTTTCCTCCACTCCTCCTCTCGCTTCCTTTTCTCATACCCTTCCTCCACTCCTCCTCTCCCTTCCTCTCCTCAACCCCTTTCCTCCACTCCTCCTCTCCCTTCCTCTCCTCATCACCTTCCTCCACTCCTCCTCTCGCTTCCTCTCCTCAACCCCTTTCCTCCACTCCTCCTCTCGCTTCCTCTCCTCATCCCCTTATACTCCACTCCTCCTCTCGCTTCCTCTCCTCAACCCCTTTCCTCCACTCCTCCTCTCGCTTCCTCTCCTCATCCCCTTATACTCCACTCCTCCTCTCGCTTCCTCTCCTCAACCCCTTTCCTCCACTCCTCCTCTCGCTTCCTCTCCTCATCCCCTTATACTCCACTCCTCCTCTCGCTTCCTCTCCTCATCCCCTTCTTCCTCTTCTCCTCTCCCTTTCTCTCTTCAACCCCTTTCCTCCTCTCCTCCTCTCGCTTCCTCTCCTCATCCCCTTCCTCCACGTCTCCTCTCCCTTCCTCTCCTCATCCCCTTATACTCCACTCCTCCTCTCCCTTCCTCTCCTCAACCCCTTTCCTCCACTCCTCCTCTCCTTTCCTCTCCTCGTCCCCTTTCCTCCACTCCTCCTCTCCCTTCCTCTCCTCATCCCCTTTCCTCCACTCCTCCTCTCCCTTCCTCTCCTCGTCCCCTTTCCTCCACTCCTCCTCTCGCTTCCTCTCCTCATCCCCTTCCTCCACGTCTCCTCTCCCTTCCTCTCCTCATCCCCTTATACTCCACTCCTCCTCTCCCTTCCTCTCCTCAACCCCTTTCCTCCACTCCTCCTCTCCTTTCCTCTCCTCGTCCCCTTTCCTCCACTCCTCCTCTCCCTTCCTCTCCTCATCCCCTTTCCTCCACTCCTCCTCTCCCTTCCTCTCCTCGTCCCCTTTCCTCCACTCCTCCTCTCCCTTCCTCTCCTCGTCCCCTCAACTGCAGTAGTTTTCTAGTCATTTGTCCTCTGATTTAAACCTGTCTACATTACAGACGTCAGACTTTTGTCAGATATTTTGTACCAATTTTTCATGTTTACAGTTAACCAAGTAAAGTACCTGTAACCCCCCCACCCAGGTGTTGTCATGGGGGTGTTGTTCGGGATGCTGCTGCGGTACATGGGGGTGACGGACAGCTCCGCCCTCACTATGGTTTCCTTCCCTGGAGAAATCCTGATGAGGATGCTGAAGATGCTGATCCTGCCTCTGATCATCTCCAGCCTCATCACAGGTGTGTCACTGCACGCGTGCACAGACGCACAGGAAGTCACGTTCATGTACCAAGTCTTTCTTTCATTGTAACGCGGATTTAGTCGATGTGAGCCGCGTGAGTAATGCTAACCTAGCCTGCTAAACGCTAACTTGCTGCGAGCATGCTAACACACTAAATAATACTGAAGTCAACCATCTTCAGTTGGCGGCTCCGCGCGCACAATGAACTCGTGCGTCTCTCTCAGGGCTCGCCGGCCTAGACGCCCGCTCCAGTGGGCGGATGGGTAGCAGAGCCATGGTGTACTACATGACCACCACGGTCATCGCCGCCATCCTCGGGGTCATCCTGGTGATAGGCATCCACCCGGGGAACCCCAAACTGAGGGGAGAATCCTCCCGCTCGGCCCCCAAGAACCAGGAGGTCAACAGTCTGGACGCCTTCCTGGACCTGCTCAGGAACCTGTTCCCGGAGAACCTGGTGCAGTCCTGCTTCCAACAGGTAGCCTCGGCATCCGAGACGCGCGTCCGCCAGCGCTTTATCGGGCTCCGCGTGTCGACTCTTTAGGGCGCCGTGCATCCAGGTGCCGGCGATCTGGGAGAAAGCGCTGGATGTTTTTTATTTTGGAGAAGCTGAAATAATGCAAAAAGCTTTCATGTTTCATCACTCAGACCCTCTTTGGCCTTTCTGATCCATTTATCACTGAACTGCTCAAACACATGTGAGGTCTGAACGAACCGCTGAGACTAAAGTTATTCTAGATGTGTCAGGACCAAAACAGCCCAGCCTTTTTAAGTGAAAACATCTGTTGAAAAGGAAGTTTTGAAATACAACCAGAGCTCCTCAAATAAAACAAAACCTTTATTTTGTACCACTGCAGTTTAAATTTCCAGTTAAAACCAGCGTAGAGTGATAAGGATGTTTATAAAAGCAGGAATAACACTAGGAAAGGCACTTTGTTCTGAACACCAGCTGATTTCTGTTTGGATTCTTTATCCCAGCTGACCGTTTCCAAACGATAATCCGAGTCTCAATCTTCGCTGAGCGATGCGTGTGTGATTGTGATTGATTGGACGCGGCCGGTTGAGGGTCGGCCCTTCTGCTGCTGCTAATCTCTTTACATCTGGAATGCTACATCTTTATTTACCAGCTTGCAGACTCCTCTTCTCCTTCCCGTCCGCATCCCCGTTTTACTGCGTCTTTTGTTTGTCCTCATCGGGGGATTCATTAGCGTCATAAAAAAGGCGTAATTGCTTTTGCAGGAAGGAAGCGTCCTTCCCCTTTTAACCCCTCTTGTCCTTCTTTTTTCTTCTTCTTTTGTTTTCTTCATGTGAGAATCTCTTGTTCCCCGTTGAACCTTTTCTCTAAACACAAATGTTTCGCCGCTGCCAAGCTCTTCTCATTGAATTAATCCTGGATGGAAACAACCGTTATTCTTTAACAAACTATTAGGATTGTAAATCAGAGCGATGAACTTGAGTTTCTTCTACATCCAACGTTCCTAATGAACAAAACCTGTCGAAATGACGTGAAATGATAAACATTCTTTTCTGTTCAAACAATCGTCTGTTCATCGCTGTTTCTAGTCTTCCCGTTGCGTCATCAGCTTCTGGCATGAGAGAGAATAACTTCTAATACTAAATGCAGGTTCAGACGGTGCTGAAAACGGTGGCGGTGGCGGTGCCGAACCAAACCGAGCCCATCCTAGTGAGCCGGAAGAAGCTGGAGTACAAATGGGGCATGAACGTCCTCGGTGAGGCCACAACGGCAACTCTCTGTTTTCCTTTACGTTACCCCCCCGGCTTCTTCCGGTGACTCGCTGCTTTTGTGTTTTCCTCCAGGCCTGATCGGCTTCTTCATCACCTTCGGGATCTGCATGAGCAGGATGGGCGAGCGGGGGAAGATCATGTGCGACTTCTTCAACATCCTCAACGAGATCATCATGACGATGGTTTCCATGATCATGTGGTCAGTGTCTTGTTTTGCCCCCCCCCCGACCCCCCCAACTGCCCCCCTCCTCTTTTTGTTTGCACATTCTTGTGCATTCTGGAGGTCAGTGGAGCGCGTTCCAGGACGAAGAGGAAGAGGGGGGATGATGATGCGCGTGAGAGCACGTCTGCAGAGAGCGGCGCTCGCCTTGATGCTTCGCAGGACTCGGCTGCAGGAAGACGGAGGAGTGGGACTCAGAGCTGGAGGGGGGGGGGAGGTGAGGGAGGGGGGCAGCAGGATGCTTGTCTGCATGCGCAGCTGGACACCATGAGGAATTGCGGCCTCGCTCGCATCGCTCTCGCAGTGTAAACAGATTACGCACGCGGCCGCGCCGCTCGCCAAAGCGCCGGGGCCCAGTGTACACAGAAAGCCCCGCGTCGTACGGGGAACGCATCCATCCAAGTCACACACGCGCCGCGCCCCACCAAACAGCTGCCCGGGCCGGTGCCAGGCTCGTGGGGGGAGGGTGCGGTGGGTGGGGGTTGGGGGGGGGGACAGCGAGCCGAATGGCGCCGTAGCACAGCGCTCCGTGTTCATGGAGGGGAACAACTGCACCCCGGAGCTGGAAACCAGAGATCCAAGAATGTGTTTACTCCTCCCCGGGGGGGGGAGGTCTTCCTTTAGAGAGCCGATGAAGACGAGTTGGGTGACATGTTGCACTGCGGAACAACGACATCTAATCTTAACTGGATTATTCCAGCATTAATCGATCATTTGTCCAAAACTCACACGATGGTGAGACCATTAAAAACATCTTGAAACTACTTTTGCCCCAAACTATTAGCAAAAGATTGCTAATTAACAGCGAATCAACCTCGTAAGGTTATTTATTAATAAACCACAATAGATGCAGTTGCTTTTTGTCCTGATGCAGAAATAAAAAGTTCGACATAAAATGAGAAAAAGCATGTGAATAAATGGACAAACGTTCTGCTGTGCCAGTGAGCCTCGTGTCGTCCCTTAGGTACTCCCCTATCGGCATCGCCTCGCTGATCGCGGGGAAGATCGCCGCCATCGGGGACCTGGAGGTGGTCGCCCGGCAGCTGGGCATGTACATGGTGACCGTCATCGTGGGCCTGCTGATCCACGGCGGCCTCATCCTTCCCGCCATATTCTTCGCCATCACCAGGAAGAGCCCGTTTACTTTCTACCAGGGGATCTTTCAGGCCTGGATCACGGCCCTGGGTACCGCCAGCAGGTAGGACAGCACGCCGGGAGCGGTTGTGCGTGTGTGCGTGTGTGTGTGTGCGTGTGTCGGTCGTCTGTTGTGGGCATGTGTTAACACGTGTGTCACATGTTCTCTTTTCCCCCCCCCCTGAGCAGCTGCCGTAGCTGCCGTGATTGATCGCCGCGGCCCGCTGCTTCGCTCTCAGCTATTCGGGTTGAATCGGAGGGCGAAGCGCTTTATTGTTTTCGTTGTACGCCGGACCAATCGGCGCGACCGAGGGAGCCGAGCGTTTGTAAGCGCGGGCTATCATGGACTCGTCCGTGTCAGACAGATCCGGTGTTGTAAATGTCTAAGCCTGCGGGATTAGTCGTGGCCGGCGCGCTGCCCCCGCCCGCCCTCCGCTCGGCCCTCCCGGGCGCTCTGAAAAACCAACTGTCATTTTGGCACATTACCGGGGCTTTGGTGAAAGTGGGTAATCCCATCAACGCTTCTTCTCTAATTATATTATGACCCGAGCTTAGCGGGGCCGGGAATCAAATTCCTGTAATTCGCATGTTGGAGGACGAGCGGCGTTCTGCACCAGCTGTCAGGAGGCTGTCGGCCGACTCGAATTTCCTATTTTTTTGGGGGTGTATCTACTGCAGCTCCCCCCCCCTCACCCCTCCTCACCCCTCCTCAACCCTCCTCACCTCTGCACATGTCTGCCTATTTCACATCATGCAACACTTTGCTCCCGGTCTCTGTACATCTTTACGTCTTTTTTTAAATTCCTCTCGTGGCTCCTTCTTCTTCTTCTTCTTCTTGTTCTCCTTCTCTCAGTGCAGGAACGTTGCCCGTCACCTTCCGCTGCTTGGAGGAGAACCTGAAGATCGATAAGCGCGTGACTCGCTTCGTGCTGCCCATCGGCGCCACCATCAACATGGACGGCACGGCGCTGTACGAGGCCGTGGCGGCCATCTTCATCGCCCAGATGAACGACATCTCGCTGGACACCGGACAGATCATCACCGTCAGGTGACGTCTTCCCTTTTGTTTTTCGCCGCCTTTGAAACACTTCCAACAGTCCGTCCCCGTCGGCCGACCAGAAGGGAACCAGAGGTTTCAGTAGTGCCCAGCTGAAGGTCACGTGACATGATCTCAGCCTTCTGATTGGCTGTTGTGTTGTGTATTAAAAGCAGTTTTAACGGGGCGTCGCTGTGTGAGCTGAATTCCAACATTCATGTGAACCAGATGCATGTGAGTTACATCGGCTGGAGGAAGCCTGCAGAGACCAACGACTTCTTTAAGTCCCCGTATAGCCTCAGACGGCCACTTTGAAGACGTTTATTCGATGTCTTTCATTTAACAGCCGCTCGCCACCAAATTGCCAAATCTTATTTTTGAAAAAGTCTGCTGAATCAATTGTGGTGGAGTTGTTCTGGAATAAGATCCACATGCAGCGTGTGAATCTCTGAGATCGCCCAGTTTAACGTTTAAACAGAGCGGACCGACGTGGAACGCAGAGCTCTGAGATCAGAAGAGTCGCATCTGGGGCACGACATCACCTGATAATGCCTCTTAATTGCAAACACGACCCGTCGGGTTGCATTCCACCGAGCGGATTAAAGTCCGACAACTTAAAAGGATTCGAGAAAACATCAAGAGATTCGCCTTTGTTTGGCGACGAATCTCTTTCTTTCCTCAGAAACCTCTTTCTGCTGAACGTACGGCGCGATTATAATTAGTAAGGACAACAAACACAACAATACAGCCAAAAAGAAAGAATATTCACCAACAGTAACTTAAGCCATCGTGCAAATACCTCAATGAAAGTGGATTGTGACTTTTTGTGGTTACTTTGCTGCAGAGCTCGATGCCAGCAGATAAAAGAGAGAGGAATGTTTTAAACTGTCATTCTCTCTAATGTCTCTGGTTTTGTAGAAGTCACAATGCCTCTGCCTCTCTTTTGATTTATTTCCTGAAAGTAACCCAGTAAACCTCTGCAAAACCTCCGGCAATCCCACGCGCGGTTGCCGCGGCGACTGCTCGCTCTTCAAACTGGCTGATCATCGAGCTCTGAGATCCCGCCGAACCAGTTTTCAACGCGGAGGCTTTTTAGGATGTGTTGATGTCAAGCCAACGCATAAATAACACACAACAATTTGTGGAACTCATTCCTCCACTTCTAAGCCCTCTGGACTTTCTTTATTTTATTGGCAGACATGCGGCTGAGTTAGTAAAACAAAGTTAATAATAATAATAAAACTTTCGTTTTTTTGTAAAGCGCTTTTCTTGGTACAAAAAGACGCTTGACAACATAAATCTAAGTACAGGAAACGTACAGTTGAGAGGAAAGACAGAAAAAATTAAAAATGAAAAAGAAATTAAACTCGAGAAAGTCATGGAGGCGTTTGCATTTGAAAGCGAGTTTGAAGAGGTGGGTTTTGAGGGCTTGTTTGAATGATGAAACAAGCCCTTGTTTCATCATTCAAGGTGGGAGCCTGGCGGACTTGGATGGGGGGTGGGGGGGCGTTACAGAGGGGACGCGGGGGGGTGCAGCAGCTGAGAAGACCCTGTCGCCCCCCGATGGTCTTCAGGGTGACCTGAGGCACCGTGTGGGGGCGCGGCGGGGGGAGGAGGCCAGGTTGTTTGGGGCTTTGTAGGTGATGAGTAACATTTTGAAGCCTATCCTGTATTTGGCCCGGGAGCCAGTGGAGGTTGCGTAGGACCGGGGGGGGGTCGGGGTTGGATGAGGGCATGGATGAGGATTCGGGTGGTGTGTTTGAGCCGTGCGATGCTGCTGAGGTGGAGGAAGGCGGTCCTGGTGATGTGGTTGGCGTGGGGTAGGAAAAAAAGGGTGGGTCGAGTTAAATCATGCTAGTGTGTAGGTCCGGTCTGTGCGTTTGTTTGTGTGTGTAAAAAAAAAAAATAGCACAGTGAAAAAAAAAGTAAAGGAATTTCCCCTCCAGGATCAATAAAGTCGCCTCCTGAAACCGATTCGACAAAAACAACACCTGGCTTCTCTCTTTTTTTTCTCTTCTAACTGCAGTAACAATTTCCTCTCAACAAGTTTTAAACCAACGTCTGCTTCCTGCATTCTTCGTGGTGCGTTCAAGCGCCTCCCAACTGCCCCAGGAGTCTCTCGACTACCTCTTTGTTGTTGTCAGAGCACTTTCTCATAGGGACTTGTTGCTCTTTGCCCCCCACCCCCCGCCTCCCATCCCCACACAGTCTGACTGCCACCCTGGCCAGCGTGGGGGCCGCCAGTATTCCCAGTGCCGGACTGGTCACCATGCTGCTGATCCTGACGGCCGTGGGGCTTCCCACTCAGGACATCAGTCTGCTCATCGCCGTCGACTGGCTGCTGTGAGTCATGAAGGTTCCGGTGTTATTTAGCTCCCTCCTCCATCCTCACCCTGACTGTGGTTCCTCCACCCAGGGACAGAATGCGTACCTCCATCAACGTGGTGGGCGACTCCTTCGGCGCCGGGATCGTGGACCACCTGTCGAAGGCCGAGCTCGCCGAAATCGACGCGGCCGAAATGCTGCTCCTCCACCCGGAGGAGCTGGACTTCATCCCCCCTCCGCCCCTCCTGGCGGAGATGGACCCGATCGACCCCTTCAAGCCGCCCGAGCTGCCCCCCCGCTCCCCTCGCCCGCCCAAGCAAAACCACCACGGCCACGTCGTCTCCCAGTCCCAGTTCACCGCCTACTCCCCGTCGCGCTCCGTCAGATCTCCGTCACCTCGCTCCGTCCACTCCCCGTCCCCGCGCTCCGTCTGCTCCCACTCCCCCCGGCCTTTCCGCGCCCACTCACCCCGGGTCCTCCGCAGGCCGGAGGCGGGCTACTGCGCCCTGCCCAGCCACGACAACCAGGTAACTCCTCCCACTTCTTCTTCTTCTTCATGTCACTTTTAGATTTGAACGCTGGTTCTCAGGAATCAGCCTCGCATCTGGTCCAAGGAATTCTACTTGGGTTTCCAGATCCAGCGAAGGAGAAATTCTCCTTTCTAAGCGTTGAGAATAATTGATTGATTAATATCAATCATCATCTAATAAAAGATGCCACGTTACACTGACGGGGGGACATCTTGGTTTTGCCCCCCCAAGGTTCCCACGCTGCCTCGCTCCCACAGAGAGAGAGCGAGGGATCGGGAGCGAGAGCGTCTGAGGCGAGAGAGCGAGACCGAGGAGGAGGAGGAGAGGGACCGGGTCCTGGGCGAGACCAGCGACGGCGAGGAGAGCGACGACACCGCTTACGACCGGCGGCAGGCGATGCCGCACAGCGACCTGCCCTGATCCGGTTCTTACCCCTCTGGAAAAAAAACGGAAAAAAAAGAAAAAAAAACTCCCCCGTCGATTACTTTTTGCTTTTTTGAGGTCCCGGCAGGTTCCATTGCTGCTTCTCGTAGACGACCACGACCTGAGGGACCTTCACTGAGCTTCAAGCCGAGAGTTGTTCCCCCCGGTTCCTCCGCTCACGCCTCCGTCTCCACTTTGTCGTTTCACGATCACGCCTGAAGGTCTGAACTGAGCGGAGAGGAAGTTGTGAGTTTTGCTCTCGATGAGAAAAGAGGCATCTCGGTGTTGTCGGCCTTTTAACGCACAACCACAAGTTGTCAGCTGACCCTTCTACTCCTTCTCCTCCACTTGGTGGTTTTTCCTGGCAGGAAGTGAAAATTGCAGGAACAGCTTCACATTTTGGCGAAGGCGCTTTTCGTGCAGACGCGAGAGCTCAAATGTTTCAGAGTAAATCCAACCGACCTGCACCCTCATAAGGTCACTAATTAAGGCCTCGTGTTCCGGTTATTGATTGTTGGAGGGTTCTTGTAATCCTTATGCTAAGCTAACAGGCTGCTGACTGTAGCTTCTTATTTACCCTACATGCATTAAATTGATCTTCTAATTTAACTCCTGAAATGTTAAACCGTTCTTTTCAAATAACCATGAGAAAAAAACAACTGGTTCATCTGAACAAAAGAAAAAAAACAAAAAAAAACAGCAGTCATTATTTCATTTTTATTCTCTACCTTTGTTTATCTGTTTACCTTCTCCTCCTCGGTGCTCTTCTTGCACATCTCCTCTCATCTTGATGTCCATGTTGTCTCCATCATCTATGGTTTGTATTTCCTCGTTGTGGTCTGGTGTCTAAAAGGAAGAGTTTTAGGCGAGATGCTGTTTCGACTTAGTCGTATGTCTCAAATTGACTCGTTCATTCTTAAATGCTGTGAAATGACGTCATCGGTTCTCCCTCACAACTGGATTGCCTTTCGTTTTAAATTAAATTTCATCAACCGCCTCCCCGCTTCCTTAAGTCTTGACTCAGATTCACAGGTCCGGCTCATGTGTATATTGTACGTAATAAAATCTTAGAGATTTATTTAAAGTAACTGTGATTCTCCTGTGTTTCCTCTGCTGCTTAAGCGCAATCTGTGGAGGGATTTGCGCTCGGTAGGGAACACGCGTCAGCAATTCGGTGACGAAGACAAAGTATATTACTGGTCTGCAACAGACACACATCGGGAGCAATAAAGAACGCGCTGATGAGAGGAAGGCACACGGAGATACCAACACGCATAATCCTCTCGAGTTAAGGATGGGGCGAGGCGGGGGAGAGGGTGAGGGATGGGAGAGGAGTGGGGGGGGGGGGCGGCAGATGGCCAGAAAGACGTCAATCCCTTTTTCATTCTTCCCAGACAGCATAAGGGCACCCTGGGTAATCGCAACCGGGGCTGACGTCAGAGTCGAGGTTCGGCAGAGTAATGGGGGAGGGAGGGAGGGAGAGGGGGGTCAAAGGTGAGATGCTGCAGGTCAATGAGGATCTGAATGAAGAAAAAAAAAGGGGGGTGTCGAGGTTTGTCGGGAAATTCTAAATTTGTGATGAGGATGTTTTTCGGACACTAATCCGTCTGATGACTCTGGCACACGACGCGAGGATGTCATACCATCTGAGGGGGGGTCAGGAATTTAATCACAGCGTAGTGAGGAGTGTGTGTGTGTGTGTGTGTGTGTGTTGAGGTTATGAACATCATCTCCTCCGAAACACTTCAGCTCGTTTCAAATATATTCTTTAGTTGTTATTATTAAGACCCAAAAAACGCTTATTGATCAATGATATTTTGAATGAACGTCAAACCAAATAAGTCATGGAATTAGATTCATTTGACGGCTAAATTTCCTGGGAAGCAAGTTGTTTCAAAAGTAAGAAGAAAAAAAGGCGCCATTTGTTGAGCGTCTACTGAGAAAAAAGCGTCACTGGGGTCGTGAAGTCTAGGACCACTAAAGCGTCAGTATTTGTTAAAATTGGGTGTGAGAAGGTGTTGCCATGGCGTCACATTGAAAGTCTGGTGTGACATGATGGATGAAGTCATGCTGTTACAGCCGTGTGAGTTCCAATGAGGACATTTTTCTCCTTAGGTCTGTGTATTTTGGCAACAAAGATGATTAAATAGTTATTAAAAGGAGCTCATATTGAATTATTCCAAAAACCCACACTAAACGCCAAAAGGAAATCCCCAAATGTCCCCGGTGATGCATTATGTAGAATTGGCTGGAATGTCAGACACCAGATTGAATCACGTCAACTTTCATCTGCTTCCAGTTTGGTACAATAATACAAAGCCTTTTTTCTTTTTTTCTTGCCTTTTTCAGTAACAGGGAATAAAAACAACATAACATAACATGCGGATGACATGGCGTGAATTGACGTGATCATTTTGCTCGTTATCAGTTCAATGAAATCCAGCGGCAGCGAGACGGGACGTCCCGGTTTTTAAAACACAGTCTGACATCTAGAGGCGGGATCGCTCATCGCACGGGGCCCCTGCGCGTCGCAGCATCCTTTCTGCACTGAGTGACGACGCCTCGTTGTTGGGATCCGAGCGCGTGGAAGTAAATCACGAATCCACGACCTGAGCGATGAGCATGTGATCTTTATTAAATGAAGGAAGACATTCGGGTTTAAACATGCACAGCCACATCTGTCTTAAGGGTTGTATTGCGGATCACACGACATCGGCGCATAATATTGCGCAAACAGCGCATAAAAGTATCTCAGATTCAGGGTTTGCAAAATCTTTTTTTTAAATTGTATCAAGAATTTGGGAAAAACTCTAAAAATCCAGCAAAATGCCCTTTATTTATTCGCTGCCTGTCATGCTAGTTGTTTTTGATGATTGGTGAATGATTTGGATCAAATATTTGATCATACATGAATTAAAATGACAGTTTCTCTTCTATCGAGTTTCTCACAGGGAGACCGAGACACCTGTAAATTACTTTGCAGAGCTGGTCTGAAAAAGTCCTCGTGGACAATTGAAAACGGGAAAAAAATAAGAAAAAAAGCCATCATGATTTTTCTGTTGTATTTTTATATTATTGGTTGATAATGTTCACAGATAAACACCACTTTTCGGAGGAGCGAATACAATCTGCCGAGGCAAAACGTTAGCCAGTGTTAGCTAACGTTATCTAGCGTTAGCTAACGGCAGTTTCTGAACTTCCCAATAACATGAAACATGGACAACATCTGGTTCAGCTCTTAGTGAGCAGCCGTGTTTTAAATTGTTGAACAAAACTGTACAAAGCTCTTGTGAACCACAGACTTTATTTCAGTACTCAAAAACCCAAAGCTAATAACAAATATACATTCACCGGAAACAGGAAGTGCAAAGATGCCGATTCCTTTCTGGGTTTGAAGATTCCTGCAGCGGGATTCATTAAAACATTTCATTCTTTTAATGAAATATTTGACCTTTTATAGTTAGTTAAGTTCAACAAAGAATGTCTCATAGTAGCGAAATCAAAAATATAAAAACTGAACAGCATATTAAAAGTGTTTTTTAAGGCCTTCATCTTCGTGTGATTTGGGATCAAAGGTCAGCCGATGAACGAGGGAAACCACACGCATATCTACAGCTCAAACGCATCTGCGCTTTTAGGCAGGTTAACGAGGGGGAAGGCGTCCCCGTGACAAGCGAGGCCTCGCCATGGCTCCGCTGGTTAGAAATGTCAGCCGTATCCATTACGTCGCCGTATGTAACCATGACCGCCGACATGAACTCTGTCCGCGCCGATGAGCAATTTACCGGTCGCGGATTACATCGCCGACACCACCGCGGCGCCGTGCAGTTCGCTCCCGCAGGAGATCACTTCGCTGAGCCGTGTGTTTACTGCACGCTGGCTTTACATGGTCACATTTCTGCAGAAGTGCCATCTGTCGTTGCAGGGATTTTCATTTTTACATTTGACACCTGTACAGCGACGATCAAGTCGCACGAGCAACTCACGGGTGATTAACCACGCTTTTACAAACATGTTCAGATTCCTTAAATAATCTTTGTCCTTCTGCTGCACAATGGGAAAATATGTTTAGCGTGCTTTTCAAACAAAAATGAAGTTTCTTAGAAAACAAACTATATAGTATAAGTATCATTTTTTACCATTTGCCAGTGTAACCGAGGTAGTGTTTCAGTCAACACAACTGAACATGAAAAACTGTCCACATGCATGTGGAGAATACAGCTTCCGATAATATATGTAGAATAAATAAATGTTAACTTAACCTACTAAACCTACGTATATTCAGGAAACGTTAAAGGAAATGATAGAATTATGTAAATGTAAAATCACGTAATACCTAAAATCTTTATTATCATTTTTCTAATAAATGCCATTGTTATTGCCCAGAACAAGCAAAAAGTCTCCTCACTCAAAAACATTTTTTATCTTTTTCATTGTGCACCAGGTGTTTTTTTTCCTTGAGCTGGACAGAAGAGATCACGTTACATTTATTCATTGAGAAAAACAGATGTTTCCCGTAAACAACGAGTGAAATAAAAACCAAGCAAAAACCTCAAATCCAACATGGTCGATCTGGTATCAAGTCTCTTGTGTTCACGTTCCGGTCTCCGCCCTCCCCTCCGTTAAACGTCCGACTGCCTCGCCGTTAAACCTGAGTGACCAGAGTTTCGTTGAGGTAGAAGTTTGTCCCTCTCCGCCCGGCGGCTTCCTGTCCGGCACAAAGCCCCACCAGGAGGGAACCGTTGAGCGGCGGGCAGATGCCGCCGCCGCCGCCGCCGTCCGGCCCGTACAGGGGGGCGTAGTCCCCCGTGTGTTCGAGCTCCTCGTCCGCCCCTTCCTCGCGTTCCCCCTCTCCGTCGTCCTCCCCGTCCCACAGCAACGTGGACACGTGCTTGTACTGCGTCGTCTCCTCGCACTCGTTCTCGCGGTGGTAGAAGTAGCTGAAGTTGGACACGATGACGGGCACCGGCAGCGAGATGGTGAGCACGCCGGCGATGGCGCACATGGAGCCCACCAGCTTCCCCCCGACCGTCTCCGGGTACATGTCCCCGTAGCCCACTGTCGTCATGGTCACCACGGCCCACCAGAAGGCCCCGGGGATGCTGGTGAACGCCGTGTCTTTGCTGTCCACCTCCGCAAAGTAGGCGGCGCTGGAGAAGAGGATGACGCCGATGAACAGGAAGAAGATGAGCAGGGCGAGCTCTCTGAGGCTGGCCTTCAGCGTCTGGCCCAGGATCTGGAGGCCCTTGGAGTGGCGAGACAGCTTGAAGATCCTGAAGACCCTCACCAGCCTGATGACCCTGATGAGGGCCAGGGACACGGAGGGCGGCGCGCCCTTGTCCTTGGCCATCTCCGTGCCCAGGGTAACGAAGTAGGGAATGATGGCGAAGAAGTCGATGGTGTTCATGACGTCTTTGAAGAAGTGCACCTTGCTCGGAGCGCAGATTAAGCGCACGATGAGTTCGAAGGAGAACCAGATGATGCAGATGGTCTCCACGATGAAGAAGGGGTCCTGGAAGGGGTTGAAGCCGGGCGGGACCGAGATGGTTTCGTTCGCTATGGTGGGGTGAGGCATGGTGGTGAATTGCTGAGAGACAAAAAAAATGACAGAAAAGTGTTTTCAGATTAAACCAATAAAGCAAATGATATATATATATATATAGATGTACATATCTATATATATATGTAGATATATTTATATTCTCTCGTGTGTTGTTGCGTTGGGAAACATGAGAGTAAAGGGGTTGCTTAAGTACTAAGTGTCTCCATGGCGACAATGTTTACAGGAATGGAAACAGCGGACGGCGGATCGGTGAGAAGACGCAGTTATTCACAAAGTTTGTCCTCAGCACATTCGGAGTAGGACACCTGTCACCAGGTCTGATCGAGCCAGTGAGATCAGTGATACGGTGCTAACTTTCCCCTCCTCTCCATTTTCACTCCACCGGCTTTATTTTTCCTCTGATATAAATCGGTTTCTCTATATATAAACACACACACACACACACACACAAAAAAAAACCTGGAGTTCATGTGACGCTGGGTTGCGTTACGGCCTCAGACACGAGAGCGGCGGCATCCGACACTTGGTTTAACGGGCTGCGTGTTTTTTTTCTGGGAAGTAGGTGCAGGTCTGAAATGGTTGGGCATTAGTGTCTTTGAACAAGTTAGATATGGTTACTCCCAGCTGCCGGCGACCTCGAAGCGCACATTGTCCCCGACGCCACATGTGCTAATATATTTTATATATTTTGTAATGATGTGTCATTAGTGGTCCCAACGAAACATTCCCATCAAAATAAAGGTAGTGGGAAGGCCGGAGTCACGGATTGAAGTAGGCTAACCGAACAGGTATGTCGAAGAACTGATAGCAATGCCAACGCCGCTAACAGTGCAACTCAAGTGAGTGCTGACAGAGCTAACGGTGTTTACCGGCAGGGGAACCCATTCACATTCACCTAAATTGTATGAGAATGATCTTAAAATTTGGGGACCTTTCTCCAATTAAACGGCACACCGCTCGTCACAACAACAACATTCACGCGGGTTTTGTGTTGTTTGTGTAGCGTTTCAAAGCAGCTCTGCTCACTTCACATACATCCTTATATGTATAGGAGTAACAGAGCAGTGTTGGGGGGGGGGGTTTGTAAATGCTAGCGCGGCAGCGGTGTCACTTCTGCCGTCCGAACCTCCAGAATTCGAACCTCGCCTCCGGGCCACTGGAGTGTACGCGAGGCTAATTTGGTTTAGCGGCGGTCATCAAAAAGTCTCTTTTCCATGCTGTTTTCAGTTTGCAGCCTGTGAGTCACAGCGGGTATTAATACAGACATTGGTTTATGTGTTGATGTCCTTCCCTCTATATTTAGCCCCTTTGGCTCTCCAAGGGGTAACGTGAGACAAGGTCGTCTCCTTTCCTTGCTTTCACTTCACGGGCCTTTTTTTTTTTTTTTTTTTTTACCTCTAACTCGTTCCACACTGTCTCCCTGCTCCACCACGTCGGAGTGTCCACTCTGGCCTGAATGCGCTTGTTGCTTCTGGCAGTCGGCCCCGAGTGGCCGACGAGGCAGTTCCTCTGCACGACGTGAAACCTCCGACCCGTCCTACTCAGGCTTTCCTCACCTTGATCTTTAACATCCCTCCTCGTCTCCTTTGGCTAAGTCAGCTAGGATCAGATCTAATGTCCAGTCTTGAATAATCTCAGGAAAGAACTCTTAACTTTGATATTTCTAATCCTTTTGTTCTGCTTCTATATTCAGCCTGTTGTCCTTCTACGTTGACCTCACCGCTCTCTCACAGTGAATCTCTTTGCACCCCGTCAGCTACCTCAGCACCGTGCAGCCCGTCCTCACCTCCCTCTGTTCCTTCTCAAGCCTGAACTCAGGCAGCGTCTCCAGGCAGAAGATGAGAATGGAGAGCACGATGACCATGACGCTGATGATGGCGATGATCCGAGCTCCGCCGGAGGACTCCGGGTACTCGAACAGCATCCAGAGGCGCCGCTGCAAGTCATTGGTGGGTAAAGGCCTCTCCTCCTCCTTGGAGAAGCCCTCCTCCGCTTTGTAGCGGTCGATGGTCTCCTCCCCGAGCTCGTAGAAGCGCAGCTCCTCCAGGAACATGTCCAGCGGCACGTTAGCGGGCCGGCGCAGCCTCCCGCCGGACTGGTAGAAGTAGAGGATGGCGTCGAAGCAGACGCGGCTCCGGTCCAGGAAGAGCTCGTTGCGCACGGGGTCGAAGTAGCGCAGGCGCCGGCCGGGGTCGCCCAGCAGCGAGTCGGGGAACTGGGCCAGGGTGCGGAGCTGGGTCTCGTAGCGCATCCCCGACACGTTGATGGCCAGGCGCTCGGCCAGGGCCCAGCCGCTCCTCCAGGGGCAGCGGCGCTTCTCCTTGGCGGCCCCCCTGCCGGGCTCCTTCCCGCCGATTTCCTTCTCCAGCTTGTTGTTCTTGTCTTTGGTCCACTTCTCTTCATCGACGACGTCCTCGGCCTTCTCGTTCTCGTTAGTCTGCCCTCCTCCTCCTCCTCCTCCTCCTCCTCCTGTGCCTCCTCCTTTGTCCTGATGATCCATCACTTTCTTTCTTGGGTTTGTTGACTTACTTTCCTCGTGTCTTCGCTCTGTGAACAAGAGAACACAGCAGGGAAACATCGGTAGATAAAAGCCAAAAGAAAGACACACAAAGATTATATGTGTAAAATAAAATACACTGTGTTGTTACGTTTGGTCATAAAACAACAAACACAAACACATTTTCACCAGCTAGAACTTCCAAATCTCACCTCTTTTTCTTCTTTCTCTGTGAATTCAACGGCACAATTGTTCTGGACAACAGAAAACAAAACATCTTGAGGTCACGTTACAATTTATTATGTTTGGCTGAATTGTGTAACGAGCAAATTGATTTTAACCAAACAAAGTCAAAACACCCAAACTATTTAAACCATTTAAACAGAACACAGAAGACAGAATTGCTATGAAAATGTCCCCATGTTCTTTACATTAATTAGAAGATTTACGTACGTCTCCCACTATATTCCGAGGGGTAAATAACATCAAGCAGGCGCTCCGTGCAAAAAGCTCCACACATGCGGTCGGCCTCGTGCTCATCACCAGTTTAGCATGTCCAGTTCTCCCAGTAGAATCCTCCTTCCGCCAGAGCCCCCGATTCAGAGCTAACGACGCCTGCACAGGTTGACCATGTCTCCGTCCGACCGCACCTCCACCTCGGGGTGCCTTTCCGTCTGACCTTTCCCCTCTGCACCCGCTCGGTCTCTCTCCTCGGAGGCGGGTGGGGGTGGGGGGGGTCGGAGGGGGTGTCGGGGGGAGCGGCGTGGCTCCCTCGGGGTGCTGCTGCGGCGTTAATCTGCAGCTCGGATGGTCACGCTTGTTTGTAGGTCACTCGCGGCCTTCACTTGAGCTCGCTCTCACGCTCGGGTTCGCTCCCCGGGGGGAATGCTGTCGGGCCGAAATTCAATCCCGGACCCCGCTCCCGATCCAAAAAGCACCGCTGCCCACCCCTCGAGCCCCCACCCCCCCCCCTACAGACACTTCTTATCTGCCCCCGACAACTCTACCCGTCCTGAAAATGTCAGCCTGTTAACCTCTCACTCGCTCTTAAACATACTGCACATATTTGCACTCATGTGTGCACATGGAACTGTACACTCACATGGCAAAGGCCAAAACTATTACGTTTAAATATTATAAGCAGGACTTTGGAGGCACAAAGCTGTGTTTTCATGGTATAAATCTATCCAATCGGCCACTTGATGGAGGCTGGCGAAGAATTGTCCACCAATTTAAAAACGTGGCAAATGAGCTTGACCTGCAATTGCAGTTGTCGTTGTGAATTAAATATAAATCAGGACATCTGTGGCTATTTTAGACCCGTCATTAAGTTTACGCTGAAGCCGCGTGACAGGTTCAGGGGCCCCAAGCGTCAGGGGCCTCCCTCGCCTTCAACTCCTACACGCCGTTTGAAGAGAAACGTAACGACGTGGAAGAGGCTCAAAATGACCACAAAGTAATAACGAGTCACTCGACAACCCAAACAGAAGAAGAACAACCCAAAGAGACACAAACACACGCAGAGGGAAGTGAAAATGACAACAGAAAGACACAAAACAACATTTGCTTTATTGTTTTATTTTTTTTGTGGCTCGGGGGGCTCATGGGGGGCCCATGGTCCTCTATTGCCCAGGCGTCACTGTATAAGAGCATAAATAATTCAGAACTCATCACAACAATTGTTATTGTTTGTTGTTGTGAGTTTTGATCTGGTTTTATTGCCAAGTTATCAAGTAATTTAAACGCATGTCTTTCCTTAGCAGCAACAAAAGGTTTCATGGGAGGAATTCCAGTGTGTAAAAGTGCACAATTCAGTGACTAATTTTCCAACTTTATTGGCCGCTTTTGAGTGAACGTTGTGATTTCCAACACTACCAACAGCCCCTGAAGGCAGCAGCGCGATACCGCGTGATGCGCGGCCGAATTGCGGTTTGAATTGCGGCGACGGTTCGACGAACTGAAGAGGAAGAGCGCGCGCCGGACGCTTCCTGGTCTCGGTCACGTGGTGTGTCACGGGTCGCGCACAGTTGAGGCGTTCAAAGATCGCGTTCAGAAGCAGAAGCAGAACCCGAAATGTCGCTCCGATACCCCGACAGAGTTGTCATCGTGACCGGGGGATCCAAAGGGATCGGGAGAGGGATCGTCAAAGTGTTTGGTAATTATTCTCATTTATAGTGCGCATGCGTATTTGGTGAATTACCAACCTGAACATCTTGGGTCTTTTCTTTTCAGTGGAGAATGGAGCCAAAGTGGTGTTTTGTGCAAGAGGAGGTCAGTGAACTTTACATTCGGATTGTTTCGAGTAAATATGAAATGCACGTATTCAAAACAGAATTCTAAAAATACTACATTCAAAGTAGTACTAAAGTACTTATTAAGTAGAATCAGTTTTGTTCCAGAGTTATCTCATGTATAAAACATTCAATGCATTTTTACATAAATTAGCAATTGCAGGTGTAAGCATACAGTACAGGTACAAGAAGGTCTGAATTGGAGTTGTACTGAAATACATTTAAAGCTTAAACACACACTTCATTGACAACAATAACTCGTACATCCCAGGTGCGGCAGGTGAGGCTCTGGAGGCGGAGCTAAACAAAACAGGACCTGGCTCGTGCAAATTTGTCACATGCGACATCTCCAAAGAGGATGACATCAAGGTATTGTGCGACATTAACGCTGTTTCTTGTTATTGGCCCGATCACATGACCCGTGGCTAAAAGTGTCTCCCGTCTTTCAGCCCAAAACTTCCATTAAGTCAAACAAAAGTGTCATTTTATTGTTGTTTTACCCTTTTCTGTCCGCTAAAACTGGAGCGACAGGAACTCCCTCAGCCCCGGAAGCCTTCGTCTGAACCAGTTCTGCAGGTTGCTCTGGGGACGGGATGTTGTATACCAAGGGCCTAACCACGCATTCTTTGGGGGGGTCGTGTTCCCAATATTGAGAAAATAGCAAAAGGCTAAAAGCGTCAGCTAAATGACCTGTGATGTATATACGTATAACTGGTGTTGCGTGTCTCCTCACAGAGGCTGATTGACGTCACGGTGGCGCGTCACGGACACGTGGACTGCCTGGTCAACAACGCGGGGTGGCGTGAGTCTTTTTTTGATCCTCCCTCCTCCGGCAGACTCCGTGATGGTGATGACGATGACGCGTTCGTGCTCAATTGGATCTCTCTCGGTATCTGTTGGTCTGCAGACCCTCCTCACAAACCCACCGATGATGTCACGGCGCAGGAGTTCCGGGACCTGCTGAATCTGAACGTCGTCAGCTACTTCTTGGCTTCTAAGGTAACGTCTTCCCGCCGGTGTGCGACATCTAAAAATGACAATATCATGTAAGGATTAAACTCTTAGAAGAAATTGAATTGTGAAATGTGATCCCGACATGTATTTATTTTTGATGATAATCATAAAACGACGACACAGCATGGCAGTAAATGAGGGTGCATTGTAAAAAACCTTAATCTGAATGCGTCTGATCGGAGGTAAATTCTGTTGTCTTACTTGATTGTTTCATTCATCCATTTATTTATTTTCGGGTTTGTTTTATGTATCCAACGTTTAAAAAATAAAATTGCTCGCTTTTAATTTAGATCCACGTCTGTAAATCGAGTCAAAAAGGCAGCGTATTCACTTTGTTTTTTTAAAATTCAGCAACCTGTCCAAGTGACGTAGGAGGTCTCTCTCTCTGTCTCCTCAGTACGCGCTGCCGTATCTACGTCAGCGTCATGGAAACATCATCAACGTGTCCAGTCTGGTGGCGACCATCGGTCAAAAGCACGCCGCCCCGTACGTGGCCACCAAGGTGAGATCATCGCTCCAGCTGCGGATGACGTAATTACCTTCAATCACAGGTTAAGCGGGAGGGAGAATGTACGCCATGTGCTCTTTTCTCCACCAGGGGGCGATCATCTCCATGACTAAGGCGATGGCCGTGGACGAGAGTGTCCACAACGTGAGAGTGAACTGGTGAGACCAGCGGGAGGCTTTTTGTTGCCGTTCCGTTGCCCGGGCAACGGCTCTGTTCTACTTCCGGTCAGCTGCTGCGTCTACAAAGGCTGCAACAGGAGACACGACGACTCCCATCTTTAATGTCGAGTTTTCATAAGGTCTTAAAGCCAAAAAAAAAAAAAATAGATTTCTAGACATGTTGGATTATTACAGGTGATTTTTTTTTTGTTTTGCATAATCTTCACAAGCTTCACAATGTAGAAGTAGAAAGCTAATGTTGCTGCTTTAGTTAGTTAGATCCAGTGGTTCCCAACCTCAGGGTCGTGACCTTTCAAAGGCATCGCTATATGAAGCCAAGAGCCTCGAGATCCAGATAAAGTATTTTTATGATTTGAAATATTTTCATCTCTTTCCAAATTGGGAAATATGACATACTTTTAATTTAATCGATATGAGGGTCTCTTTTCCACATAAGAGTCTCCGATCAGAACAGTTTCTGCAACAATCCCTCTGTCCTTTCTGGTA
Source organism: Gasterosteus aculeatus (assembly GCF_964276395.1). NCBI lineage: Eukaryota > Metazoa > Chordata > Actinopteri > Perciformes > Gasterosteidae > Gasterosteus > Gasterosteus aculeatus. The sequence continues at coordinate 17,084,833 of NC_135699.1, forward strand.
CACCTGAATCCTTGAATGAACCCGAACTTTGATGTGATGCCGCTGTGTGCCGTTGTGTTGCAGCATCTCTCCAGGCAACGTGCTGACGCCGCTGTGGGAGGAACTAGCAGGACAAACACCCGATGCTGCTGCCGCCATCAAAACAGGAGAAACCCATCAGGCAAGTTCTGCCTGTGGAACCGACCGGGTTCCTCCTCTGAGCGGGAAATGTGTGGGATTGTCACCTTTTCTGATTCCAAAGTACTTGTTTTATTTTGCAATTGTCTGAGAGCCGCCAAGCCGCTTTCCTCCAGTGATGGAGCCTCATAAAAAGCCCGCGAGCGCTGACGTGTCGTCCACTCACACAGCTGCTGGGGCGCATGGGGACCGAGGGGGAGTCCGGACTGGCCGCCTTGTACCTGGCCGCGGACGCCACTTTCTGCACCGGGATCGACCTGCTGCTCAGCGGAGGAGCAGAGCTCAACTACGGCATCAAGAGTCAGATCCCCTCCTGACCGTCGCCTCCCCCCCCGAGCACCCAAGGGACGAGTCACGGCCTCTGCGCCATCTCAAGAGATTCTACATGTTTACAGGGTCCTCAGTCATGTGATTGTTCGCCACAACAGCCTCTTATACACGTCTTATCTTTGCAAGCTTAGGTTCAATGTGTTTGGTTAAAGGGTTAAACTTTGATTTCCGAATATTAATAATACGGTATGGTCTTATTCTCTTTATTGTAAACCTTTTTTTATCTTGTGTTCCTATGTGTTTTGTCCAGTATCTCTGTTTTTCTAATTGTCTTACCTTCGCACATTGACTATGTGCATTGTGCAGCACTATTAAACTTGACAGGACTTGTCCTGGTTCCCCACGGACTCATCGTCGTCGAACTGCTTGTTTAGCGGTTTTCAAATTAAGTGTGGATTATACATTCACTAATACCATACTCGGGCTATTGTGCTTTAAGGATGTATCATAATCCGTAATTGATCCCCCATGAGGGGAATTTGGCTGTTGAACTAGCTTGTGTCCAGATAAACCGATTAATAAATATAACAAAACCCTCTTTGTCAATAGATATTATTTAGTTCTGTACATGGAGAACAAAGCGCTGAGGAGCGGTTCAACTGAAAAATTAAAACACCTGAGCAGGAAATAAAAATCTAAACGTTTTAATGTCTTATATCAGAGGTCTTCAACGTTTTTCAAGCCAAGGTCCCCCTATTCTACGGAGTTTGGTCCGATATCTTTTATTTTTTGAGCTTCACGTTCTTTAGACGTGAGCATAAAGGCGATCTAATCACCGATCTGATCATTCATGCTGATACGACGATGAAAGGAGCACTCAGTCAACCGGTGCCCAGCTTGAGAGCTGCTGAGGGAAGCTGAGTGTGTGTGTTGCGCACTGACAGGTAACGTCTTCTCCATCAATTTAGACGTTCGCTTCAATATGTTGGATTCGTGTTTATGTGTATTTAAAGACCATAAATAAAATTCTGATTCTGATGACATTTACATTTGTTGGGAAAAAAATTGTCTTATCAACCAAAAATTTTGCGACCCCCCTGCAGTACCTTTGCGGACCCCTTGGGGGTCGCGGACCCCCTGTTGAAGACCTCTGTCTTTTATAATGTAACACAAACAAAATAGTAATAAGCAAAGCTCTTCTTTAAACTTCTTCAATCTAAATACTCGGGGGACCAAATAAAAAATAGTTATTAGATATTAAGTGTGAATAAAAAAGGATAGTCCACGGTTTTCATTCATTAATGTCGTTTATTTTACACGTTTTGCAACTCAACTGGACAACCGCTCCCCCCCGAACCGGCCAATCAGCTTCCACCAGCATGACCCCTGATGAACCCACCCCGCGAGCCTGCTGCTCCGCCAATCGGATTGTACGCTTCGGCACGCCCCCAATGACGTCATTGTATGAAACTAGTTATTAAAAAATAATTAAAATATGTATTTATATTTATTGTATTTTTTTCCAACTCGGGTGTTCGTGAACCGTTTAAATCAGTTTTATTTTTTATTTTACTAACCCCGAACGAACGGAAAAATAAACACAGCGTTAAAAGGATCGATAGACCGGGACGGTGAGTCACGCGTGGGCGGTTTCTCAATCCAACAGAAGCCGGACGAACAAAAAACGTCTCAAAGCGGAACCCAAGTTGACTTTGAACCCGCGTCTCCGTTTCCACACGAGCACATAATCGCGTATCATCATCGCAGCGGAGATGGCAGCGCTCCGAACGGTGAGTTCACTGACCGACGTGTCCGGGTTGTTTATTGCGCGTTTGCGTCGACTGTCCGGGTTAATGGTTCACGCACATCGGCGATAAGGGCGCCGATCGCGATCGATAAAGCCCACGGTGACGTCACGTAGGTTTTCTTGGCTCTGACGCCGGGGAGAGCGAAGCGACGCGGCGCCGCAGAGGTCACGGAACCGAACTGCGTGCGGAAATCCGACTATTAAAACAGTCTTGTTCATCGGCGTGAAAACAACGGCCTCTCACTAATCAGATCAATACGTTGTGTAAACGTTCAGGGTGAGATAAACAATTCGGCACACATGAGATGTGCTGGTTTCACTTCAAATTCTGAGGGAAAAAAAAAGAAGTTAACCAAACGGACTTTTTTTGACCCCCTTCTGCGGGTTCGGCGGAGGTTTGTTGTCAAACCAGCTGATTATTGTTATCATACATCCGACCGATGCAAAATAAGTCACTTAACTCTTTCTAATTGGTCTGTTTTTAACGGGCTCAAGGCTGTAAGTCTGTTTGTTTTTACCCGCATAACTAAGGTCCCACAGTGTGTCACGTGTCAGTGTTTTTACTCTGGTGTCCTGCATCACATGCTGATTTTTCTTACATTGGAATCCACAGTCTTCAATGTATCGAGAACAAATGTCATGCATGTCACAAACCTAGCAGTGTGGATAGAAGTTGGAATTTAGCTTTAATGCAGCTGCTGACAGTTTATTCTTTCATCGCTATTCCTAGATTTGTTTTCACATGTGTTCTGTTGATAAGAAACCGAATACTGGTTTCCTTTCGGCACAGAGGATCCCCGCAAACCAATGTCTCACCTTCATTACAGCGCTGCTGCCCACTGTTTCCTACACCGGTTCTTTAGCTGTCAGAACCCTCGGGGCAGGACACACACACACACACACAATGTCAGGACGCCGTGTCCCTTTGTATTCCCTGAGGCTGTGGGAAATGTCGCCTTATGGGAAGACGAAATGTCTTCACGCTACAACGTTGACCTTTCAAAAGATCACCGGTAGCATTGTGGTGTTTTCGATCTGCAGGCACTCCATGGACGCCTCGTCCCGGCTCTCCCTTTGTCCTTCGGCTCGCTGCGGAACGCCAGTTCCTTTAAGGTAATGAGGGAAACTCACCCCCCCCTCCCTGATGGGACGACGCCCTACTGGTGCGCCTTGTTACTGGGAGAAGGAGGTCACATGACTCTAAAGTGGGACTAAACTTTAACTCACCTTTGAACTTAAAGTTTCTTTTCCCTTTCTGTGTTTTCCTCGCTGTCTTCCTGTCTGTATTCATTTAATTCAGTCTAATTTAAATAATTGTGTCAAGTCGACCAGACGAGTCGGCCTCCGCTCACTTTTTAGCTTTTTAAAAATCCAGCTCTGTCAATAACGCCGATTTTAATAAATGAATAAAAATCAATCCCTGTTGTCGTCGCCCGCTCTGCTCTCGTCCCGGCTACGTCTCTCTTTTTGTCCCCGGCTCGCTTGTCCGTCTCCGCCTCAGGCGTCGGATCTGGTCATCGAACGCAACGCGGCGTGCAAGCCGAAGCCCGACCCCTCCACCCTGGTGTTCGGCAAGCAGTTCTCCGACCACATGTTGACCATCAACTGGTCGGCGAAGGCCGGCTGGGAGGCTCCTCGGATCAAACCTTTCCAGAACCTGTCGCTGCACCCGGCCACCTCCGCCCTGCACTACTCCATCGAGGTGAGTGCGTCCGTTATCAGGTCAGAATTCATTCATTAAGGGCCCTCGTGCTGCCGGTGGAGGTTTGACGGGCTGCTGTTGTGTGTGTGTGTGTGTGTGTGTGTGTGTGTCCTCGCCCCAGCTGTTCGAAGGCATGAAGGCCTTCCGAGGAGTGGACAACCACATCCGGATGTTCCGCCCCATGCTGAACATGGCGAGGATGCATCGCAGCGCCGAGAGGAGCAGCCTCCCCGTGAGTCCAAATGATGACACTCTTCCCGTCTTTAACCGGCAGGAGTTTCTCACACGCACACACACGCCCCGGAAAAAGATTCATCGCTGCATCTTGAGCAACAAAAGCATCAATGTCTTTATTTTTGTTTGCCAATAACTGGTTCACCGGTTTTCTCGCTTGCTGCTGCGTCCTGTCGTGTGAGGCGGCTCTTATTCACTGCAACCTGAAGCTGGTGATGCAAGACTCGACGGCTCGTCAGGCCACCGGGAAACTCCCGCGTGCGCCCACTTCCAGTCAGAGACGGGGAACAAGGAAGAACATGTTCATATCAAACACGTGTCCTACACGGCTGCTGAACTCCTCACCTTTTCCGAGCAGCAAGCGACAACCATCTTGTCTTCCGTTCAAGTGTTCCTTCATTTGGCTGATTCGGTGGTTCTTCCCCTTTAAAAACCGAATCCAAGGATTCTTTCCTTTTGCATTTGTCCGTTACTTCCCTCTCAAGTTGCAACTAAACGTACGGACCACGAAGAAGCTCCGTCCTCAGCCGCCGCGAGCTTCACGCGGAGAAAGCGAAGCGTTTGTTTACGCAGAGAACCCCCGATGCGATTGCGATGGTGCTACTCATGCCGGGGGTGGTGTACTCATGCCGGGGTGGTGTACTCATGCCGGGGGTGGTGTACTCATGCCGGGGTGGTGTACTCATGTCGGGCTGGTGTACTCATGTCGGGCTGGTGTACTCATGTCGGGCTGGTGTACTCATGCCGGGGTGGTGTACTCATGCCGGGGTGGTGTACTCATGCCGGGCTGGTGTACTCATGCCGGGGTGGTGTACTCATGCCGGGGTGGTGTACTCATGCCGGGGTGGTGTACTCATGCCGGGCTGGTGTACTCATGCCGGGGTGGTGTACTCATGCCGGGGTGGTGTACTCATGCCGGGGTGGTGTACTCATGCCGGGGTGGTGTACTCATGCCGGGGTGGTGTCCCCGTCTTGTTTCCTCCGCAGCTGTTTGAGAAGGAGGAGCTGCTGGAGTGCATCAAGAAGCTGGTGGAGGTCGACCAGGAGTGGGTCCCCTTCTCTCAGGACGCCAGCCTCTACATCCGACCCACCTTCATCGGCACCGACGTGAGCGCCGTCATCTGTGGTACGCCCGGTTACCGTACCGACCCCTGCTAACTCTCATCTCCCCCCTCCCCCCCGTCTTCTCCCAGCCGTCGCTCGGCGTGTCCCACCCGAGTGAAGCCATGATCTTCGTCATCGTGGGCCCCGTGGGGCCTTACTTCTCCACGGGCTCCTTCAACCCCGTCTCCCTGCTGGCCGACCCCTCGTTTGTCCGGGCGTGGAAAGGCGGCGTCGGGGCCTACAAGATGGGAGGGTGAGTTTGTTTTCCCCCGCCCGCCCGGGCGAGTGAGAACGCGCCAGGCGTTTTGTTCGTGTCATTGGAAGACGCTTCCTGGCCGCGGGCCAAAACAAGCCAGACTCCTAAATTACCCTTCGAATCATCAAAAGTGCTCCACCCGTTGTCAGCGGCAGCATTGTTGTGCAGAACCACATTCTGAGGCTTGAGTTTTCATCTGCAGTCGGGTCAACGCCGCTTACCACAATATCTGTTTCGTGTTAAGTAGAGAAAAACCGAAGGAGCGCAGAGCTTCTCCCCCCCCCTGCTGTCAGATATCAACACACATGGAAAATGATTCCCGACATCTGAGAGTTTAATGACCTGCACGTGGTTTAATGTCTGGAGTTCATCTGGTTTCTTGGGATTCAATCATATCAGATGATACGAAAATGCAAATTATATTGCAGAAGAATATAAAAAAAACAATAAGACTCATGAATCCATCAGTTGTATTCTAGAGTTGTTCCATCAGCTTTATAACACCGGCAGGTCTCTAACGTGCTCGGTCTGCGTTTGATATTCAGCTTTACGGTCTGTTTGTGCTCACGCGGCGCAGAGAAAGTGCTTCTTTAAGACGGACTCTTTGTCCCGTCAAAGCAGGGCGATAACCAGAGTTTGACCCGTCCAACCGGTGGATCGATGACAGGAAGCAAATACAACGAGGAGAATCCGGTTAGACGAGTGTTTAATCTCCACTCCACACGGCCTCTAATCCCCCCGCTGGGATTACACAACCAAACCCAGGGAGGCGGGGAGGACATTACAGGGTCATCATCATTTAGGTTTTGTTCTTTTTTTCAAGCATTAGATTCGTATTCGCGGCTTCATAGCTACATTAGTTTATTTTAATATAAAGTGGTGTCGATGAAGGTCGATCCAGGTGAAAAAAAAGCCAAACGGGACAAGTTGAGTCGATCAGCTCGGCGGTGCCGCCTGGTGGAAGTGTGACAAGGACGCTGTCTCAGGATTAAACCAAACTCCTCTTCTACAAAAGGTTCATTTTCATGATGCCACAGAATAACTAATCCTGAATATTGTTTCTGAAAAGTCATCGTATTTCAAACGGAAGCCTCTCTGATCCTCCGACGTGCACTAAAGCTGCCCCTACCCCCCCTCCACCCCCCCCCCCCACCCCCCGCAGTAACTACGGGCCCACGATAGCGGTGCAGAACGAGGCGGTGAAGCGCGGCTGCCAGCAGGTCCTCTGGCTGTACGGAGAGCAGGAGGAGATCACCGAGGTCGGGACCATGAACCTCTTCATCTACTGGACCAATGAGAAAGGAGGTCGGGACCCCAAGTGCTCCTCAGCTTTTCTGTGTTCCTTCTGCCCCCCCCCACCCCAAAAAAAACGTTTAATAAAACTGTGTATTCCTCCAGAGAAAGAGTTGCTGACCCCCCCTCTGGACGGCATCATTCTCCCAGGAGTCACCAGGCAGTCGCTGCTGGACCTGGCCAGGACCTGGGTAGGTCCTCCACACAGAGCTCCACGGACCCAGTAACCCCCTCCCTCCCTCCCTCCCTCCCTCCCCTAACCATGTGTGTCTCTCAGGGTGAGTTCAAGGTCACAGAGCGGACGATGGGCATGAAGGAGCTGCTGGGGGCTCTGGACTCCGGGAAGATCCTGGAGGTGTTCGGGGCCGGGACGGCCTGCGTCGTGTCTCCAGTCGGCAGCCTCCTCTACGGGGAAAAGGTCAGAGTTCAACTCCCCCCCGCCTCTAATTCCAGGAGACAGCATTGATTCTAAAAGTCTCGAACATCTCCCCCCCCACAGAAATACGAGATCCCGACCATGCAGAACGGTCCCGACCTGGCCAAGAGGTTCCACAAAGAGCTCACTGATATTCAGGTGAGTGCAGGGCCTCCTCGTGAAGGTGGAGCACCTCCTCGTGAAGGTTCAGGGCTTCTTGTCGCTGCTGCAGAGGAACCTGCAGGTCGGCGCCCCCAAGTGGCAGCGACACGTGACGACATGCGTGTCATGTTGATGCACCACCCACATTGACTGAGGCCTGATTCTGTGTGGATCCTAATTTAACTTGATGGAGGGCGAATGAACTCGAAATGTGATCTTGGTGAATCTTATAAACTTTCACAAAACATCCAATAAAACCTGTTTCGCTTGTTAATTCCTCCTTTTTGTCTCCCCAGTACGGACGCACGGCGAGCGAATGGGCCCCGCTGGTCGTTTAACGACTCTACTGCACAAGTCAGTTGTATCAACAGTTCAATTAGGACGACCAGCGGCCCCCAAATCCCCCCCCGACCCCCCCACACACACTCACACACACTCAAGAGGACGAGGACGCCTCTCTTGTCTCTTTTCCTCGTCTCTGTACCGGTGGGCTGCGCTCGGGGGGGGGGGCTTGAATGTAACCCGTGTTACATGTTACATGACGTGTTAAGCCAACGCGACCCCTTCGCCCCCCCCCCCCCCTCCACCCCCAAAAAACCAGCTGGGGAGGGAAGAACGACAAAACGCAGCCAGATGATTCCAACGGAAAAAAAAAGACGTGATGAGGTGAAATGTTCGACGCTGATTGGTCGGTCCGGCAGAGCGAATCCACCCCTTTTTAAGTCGTCCTCGCACTCTGCCTCCCTCCTGGGGGGCCGTAGCTATTAGCACAAAGACTCATTAACAAAAACAGGGCACAAACTGTCGCGTTGTCGGTCAAATCGTTGCTCTGTATTCTGTGTTTAGGAAAGCCGAGCTCGACAAATGTATAAAACTTTATTAATAACGTCTTCTGTTACGTGTGCGATGTGAGGGAGCGTTGCTGTTGGTTACGGGGGGGGTTAAAGATGGACGAGCACTTTTACACGGTGTTACGTGTGATTCCTGCGCTGCGTGTAATAATCATGGACACATGTTACCTGCGGGTCTTCGTCCTCATCGTCATGCAGAGTTTAGATTTGTCTTCCAAGGTGTTTTGGTTTTTCTCTTCCCTCCATTTCGAAGGTCCCCCCCCCCCCCATTTCTGTCCAAGTGCCTGACCTCTGTTACTGTGTGTAGTTGATTTTAAGTGTTTCTTTTACTCGGCTGTGATGTTTTTACAATAAACGCGTTTGGAGTTTAGTCTTGTTTTGTTATTTAATTGTTTCACCGTTTGGGAATTTTATTCAGCTCGTTATTTATGATTAGGTCATCTTTTTCAAAATAAATCACAACATGAACCACGAGAATACAAGTGAAATATTTCACTTTTATACCAATCTGAAGAAAACAATCTTTTTTTTTTGTTAATAGTTTAATTGCACTCCGCCCCAAAGAATAAAGCAATACTCTGATACAGTTCGCTATGTACATTTAATATAGTAGAACTGCTTGAATTGATTAATTATTGCATAGTTCTAATGACTGGATTTGATATTCATTCATTTCTTAGTTTAAGTTTTAATACAAAGTGGTAAAAAAGACTTTGTACTAAACGAAACAAAGTCGAGTATAAGAGGAAAAGGAGTTTGCTGTCTCTCCATCCGATGATCTCGCCCCGAACCTGAGATGATGGTGACGGCGATGAACCCCCCCACCCCCTCAGGCGGCGGAGACGCCCTCGAACAGGGCCGAGCTGCGCCCCCCCGGCGGGTTGTACAGGAAGGCTTCGATCTCTCCTCCGCCGTTGGCCTTCCTCTGGAAGTGGATCTCCAGCAGGTCCAGCAGGCTCTCCGGCTCCATCACGCCTGGGATTCCCGTCAGCAGCACCGTGCGCCGACAAACCGCCACCCTGGTCTGTGGGGGGAGGGTGGGGGGGGTTAAAATGACAACTCCAACGTGGCGGCGAGGACACAACCGACGCTCACCTGCAGGCCTGTGATGGTCCCGTTGAGGAAGGGAGTCACCCGGACGCTCTGCCTCGTCCGCTGCAGCTCCACCTGGTGGTGCTCTCTCTCCGTCAGACCTCTGGCAACTGGTGGCAGACAAAGCTCCTCAGCTGGGATTCGTACCGACGCACAGCTCACCTTCGGGCGCGCACGTCCTGCTAGCGGCGCGTGGAATGCTCACCGTCGCTCTCCACGAAGGTGATGACCACGTCCTCGGAGTCGGGCAGCAGTTCACACTTCTCCACCTCCCCGCCTCCGTGCCTCTTCTTGGAGAAGTGGATCTCCAGCTTGTTCAGCAGCGTCTCCGTCTCCATCTTGGGCAGGTTGGAGATCAATATGTGCCGAGGACTCACCTCGGAGTCGATCTGCGGGGGGCAGGCGGACGAGTGAGCGCGCGAATAACCTCCCTCGAGGGCAGCTGGAGGTGTATCTCCACCTACCTCCACCAGCTGGGGCAGCACCAGCTGAACCCGCCGGGCCTCCAGAGCGATGCTGCACTCGGACCCCAGCGCCACCCGGTGCTCCTTCATGTCCAGGATCCGACTGGCCACTGAGGACAGAAGCAACGCGGGATCACATGTCTCCGTTGACGCCACACGGCTCTGAGCGGCCGCTAACGCTAGCATCCCCTCATGTTAGCGTGCTAACGTGCTCACGCTGACATGCTGCCCGCTCCGAATGTGTGACAGGCTGGAAAAGACTTGAAATGGTGACATCGCGTAACCATGGCAACGCCACGTGTTAAACGTCTTCAAAGGAGATAATAATAAATAAAATATTATTTTTTTGTTGTCAAAAACAGCTTTTATAACTAAATGAAATCAATAAAGCTGCCATTAAATCGTGAATCACTTACTGCTTCTGAGAAAATGAATTGTGGGTAATCAGCTGGCCGAGGAACTCACCCACTTCGTCCTCGAAGGTAACGAGAGCCGTGCCGCCCTCCATCGGGTAAACCACGCGCGACTTCATCTGGAAGGCGTTGCTCCCCTTCGTGCCCACGAAGACCACCGGCCTCTCCGGTACGGCGGTGAACACCTGGAATCCCAACGGGTGCGGGTGAAGCGAACGCCGGCCGCGTGGCGGCGCGTTTAAACGGAGGGGCGGACGCACCTCGACCTGCTGCTGCAGGTGCTGGTTTTGGGCCTCTTCCTCCTTCAGAGCTTCCTCCACCCGCTGGATCTCCTTCAGCAGCTCCTTCTCCTCCTGCTGCATCAGGACGGCTTCGGCCTGCAGGACGATAAAGACATAAAAAATGTGTTGAACTATAAATCCCACGGAGGAAAAAACGGATCTTCTCAAGTGAGTTTATGAAAGCGATGCTGATGTGCTGATTCTTTACAAATGATAAATGTCTATGAGAAGGTTTTCGCCTGGTTAAACATATTGTTTTTCTTGTTGTTAGTTTTGGAGTCCAAGTCTTATGATTGTATTAACACACTAAAGTACTTCACTTTAAACCGTTCAGTATCATTTATTCAAATTATTTGAATATGGATGTATTTTCTTTATGAGCGTCACATGTTTTTTCCTTTTCAGCTGATGGAAAAACACCTGGGACAGTTTGACTTTATGATGCGTTGATGTTACACAACCTAAAGCGACACTTTACCTTTTAGCCTGAGCAGATAATAAAACCAACAGGTTCCCCAGAGCGCCGTACCTTCCTATCCTCAATCTGCTGTTCGTAGGAGCGCTGGTCCTTCTCCAGGTCCTGGAGCAGTCTGTCGGAGCGCCGCCTGAACTCGCGGGTCGTCTCCCTCTGCTGCTCCGTGAGGACGCGGAGCTCCTGCTGCTCCTGGATCAGCTGCTCGTGTCTCCTCTGTGGACACAGTTCACCAACGTCTCGTCTCTGCAGCGCTTTAACCGCGTGAACTTCGCCAAGGCGAGGAGGGACGCCAGCGTCTGACACCGAGGGTTGCCGGGTTACCGTTTACAAACGTTTTGGCAATTGCCAACCAATTATTGGGTGTTGACTTCCTACTTAATTATGGTTTAATCACCGAGATTATGTTCATACTACGTGATCAAACCTCCAGCATATGCAGACACCACCGTGAGCTTCTTGATTTGGGATCAGAAGAGGCCATTGGTACAAACCTTGTGTAGGATTATAGCATTTAGATGTAGAGTAACAGCTCTAACGCGGGCGTTTTTTTCTAAATCTTTGCATTGTGTTTTCACATGAAGTACAATCTGCTTTCTTCACTAGTGCACCTTGTAGCGGTCGATCGAGGCCTTGATGTCCTCCAAGCTGTCTTTGGAGGCCGTTTTTTCATCTACCACCAAAGAAAAGTCCTGAAACCCCAGAACACACAATTTAATGAAGAGTAGAAAAAGCAAATGTGCATAATACAAGTGAATGAGGCATCACGAGGCAGAGGGTTTGATTCACAGACGCTTTTTTGTACATGCAAGTAGTATTCAGTGGTGGAAGTACTGTGTTTAAGTATATTTTAGATATACCCGGTCTAAAATCCAGCAATACATATTGTTTTGAAATTGGGCGATTTTGCTAACTAACTTGAGTAATTTTGAAGGTAATACTTTAGTACTTTTACTTTACAAAGTATTTCTACGCGCTGGTACTATTAATGCTTTGCTCCTGTTGTTTCTCAGCAATGAACTTCTTCCGTTTAATAAAAAGAGAAAGTATTGAACAGGAAGAATCCAGATATTTATCTCGTGTGTCTTTAACAACAAGGAAGAACATGAACGTCTCACCTCCTCGTCGTTAAACATGCTGAAAGTAATCTGGAACAAATCAAAACACACCAGTTATTGCTCGCTGTCAGTCACAGTCCTTCTATAAAATGTACTTAACATGTACGTCAATGAGTAAGAAAGGCTTTAAAATGATAAACATTAATATAAACCCGCCACGGGCCTTTCAGGTTAACAAACCGTCTCGCGCCTCAAAAACAGTCTTTAAAGACGCGAGAATAACTTTAAATAGAAACTTTAAATAGACTTATGACCGAGTCGCTGTCATCTTTGAATTAATATGGTGTATTAATCTTTGTCGTGTAGCTCTACATTAATAAACTGTCGGAGAATAATTTACCTGCGGTTCTATCTGTGCCGTGAAGTCTTTTCTCTTTCGGTTTCTTTTCACCAGCGGCCCTGAACGCGTCTCGTCTCTCGCTCCGCCACTAGGGGCGCTGCAGCCTCGCGATGCTGCGTTCGATGGCTGCCGGGAATACTGTCATTTTGCAATTCAATACAATATTTATAGAGTTGTAAAGTTTTATTCTTTTATCTCACTGCGCAACGTCAACTAGTGCGCATGATTAGACTCAATGAAACATTAATACAAATAACCTGCAGCTGTAATAAATGCAAAGCCACTGGTGTAAGAAGTACCGTTTGAAATACAGGAGAAGCAGTCAGGTGTCAAAGTATTCTGTTTCAAGTAGAAGGTCAAAGTTCCAAAGTATTTATCACAATTTACATCAAGTCCCCAAACTAAACACTGTACACACGGGACTTTACAAGATGTACTTTGGGATTATAATCATTCATGTGTTCACTTTAAAGGTGAAGCTCATTTCTACAGCTTCACAGTGCTGGTTTCTAAACATACGAGCTAATGCTGCATTTATTGATCAGTTGATTATTAATTGTGTGAAAGTATTTGTTCCACTACCAATTCCACTACAGTAAAAATCTTCTTAAAAGTACTCCATCTTAAAGTAAAACCACAACGGACGAATGTATGTTAAGTACATGGGGGTCGTGCCGCAGGCGGTACAGAGGATGCGCTGGGAAGCACAAGGTTGGTAGTTCGAGTCCTGGCTTCCCATTGTCAAAGTGTCCCTGAGAGACACCCAACCCCTAATTGCTCCCTGGGCAAAATGTAAAAGCCATGGGTTAAAAGTCTATTATAAGTCGCTTTGGATAAACTAGTCGGCTAAATGACCTGTAATGTACCCAAGTCAAAGTACTCCTTATGCAAACTGTTAACAGAAGAGTTGATCTTACCATAAACTGATAATTTGAAGTACAAGTATTTCGTTTTTTTTACAGTCCAATTAATGGATTTAATTAATTAAATCCAATTAAGTTTTCACATAAACGTTGGGAGTCAACAAAAGATTGAATACACCAGTAAATTACCTCAACAAGGAACGAGTGTACTGCACTTAATGTACAAATACTAACATTAACACGTCGGCCAGTTAAACCAACATTTATTTGAGATCTACTCATTCTGAGTTAAGTTAAGTCAAAACCACATAATGTTTGATCACAACAGTGACTTACGGATCATTTTTTTAAAGCAAACTGAAATATTTTAAGTTGTGTGTTAAACTTTCTAAAAAAAGGAACACATGAGCCTGATCAATAATCCTCCCGACTGGGAGACGTAGTACTTTTAGAAAAATAAACTGACAAACAAACATCCATTTTTAAACATTTATTTGTGAAAGCGGGTGAAGTTAGAATCTGAGCTTCTGGAAGAACCACTTGTTTTTGCCAGTCTTGTACCTGAAAAACAGAAGACACACACAAGTTTAGAACATTTGAGGCAATAAAACGTCACAGAACTGAGCGGAGGAACGTCGATACGAGAGCAGCTGATGTGAAGGACTTTGCTAACCAACATCTCAAACTGTACAGATCACCTATAAAGCCTCAGTTTGCCCTCTGGGTTACTGCACCAGAAGCAACACATTACACACCGAGTAAAAACAAGGACCCACCTCTCCTCAAACTTGATCTTGGTCTCCAGCCTGGCTTTGCGCTTGAGGGCAGGATCCCTGAAGACGTCCTTGTTGACGACAGTTTTGTCCAGAGGAATATCAACAGAGTATCTGAACACAGAACAACAAAGTTATTTAAACCCTCCGCAGAGATGATCTTTCTGCAGTTGGTCAAATAAACAGAGCAGCTGGAGGGAACATTAAAAAGACGAGTTACTTTATAACAGATTGGTAAAACGGATCATTTAAATATAAACAAGTGTTTTTCAGTCATTGCAGATTTCAGAGTAAAAACGGCTTATATTGACATTTCAGACCGACTACAGTTCAAAACAATGATTTGCACGTTTAAGTATTCTTATTCGGTCTTATTCAGCGGGAATAATTAGATCCAGAAAATGTGTAATACGGTAACTGCAATCCTGAAATTAAACCCAAGAGTTTGTCACACCAAAAGCAAATGGAAGAGAAAGCTGAAAGAACTTCTGCATGCGAGTGTAAACTACTTCAGTGTAATCGGATGATTCTTTAAAAACAGTTAATATCTTTTATAAAAGTGAAAAACAGATGTGTTAAACACCGTAGGTCTAAATGCCAGTAAGCAAACATCTACTACAATATTTTCACTCAAGTGTATTTCAGCTCATCTGTCCCCACAGTTAAATGTTTATTAACGTACTGAAGAAGTGAGTAGCCGAGGGGACGAGGTTATACGCGTTTAAACATATGATCCACAGACGAAACAGAAAGATCAGAATTAAATCAGAACAAGCAAGCTTAACTTAAAACCTTTCTGAACCAAATGCACCATGGGATATGGAGTTGAATCATTTTCACACTCAATTGTCTGGAGTATTTTCTAATTTTAAAAAACAATACTGCAACATTTGGGGAGGAACATGTAGTTCATAATTAAAACATGTGATTCTGTGTCACAAACCATCACAATTCGCTACGCTATAAAATATCGTGTTCTACCATCAATGCATCAATCATGTTACACATCGACTAATCTATTACACCGTTAAGTTGACATAGATTGTTTAGTTTCATGAACAAATACCACTTACATTGTACTTATAATGGCTCTTATCTATAAACAAGTTGTGAATTGGCTTATTTGATGAAATTGAGCTGCAGAGTTTGTGTCCCTATGATTGAATGCACTCACTAAGTCCCTTTGGATAAACGCGTCAGCTAAATGACATGTAATGTAATGACATGTAATGTCATTTCTTGGCTGCCAAAACAAGCACCAGAGACAATACGGCGGCCATTCACAGGAAGTAGGAGCAGACAAGCCACCGACCTGGTGGGCATCAGGTGGTTGTAGTTGAACACCTTGACGAAGACCTTGATCTTGGACCTCTTGGCGATCTTCTTCTTGCTCATGGTTGTGATCACCTTGCGGGGATAGCGGTCGATGCCCGCGACCAGAGCGTGGCTGTAAGGACGGTCGGCTGTGCCATCGTCAATATTCTGCGGAGAACAACAACAACAAGTGGCTGTGGGCTTAAGCGACACACCAACCGTCTGGATGAGCAAACGGCGTGTTCACGTCTGTTGAGCGCCCGCGTGATGAAGAGCTGCTCCGCGGAGGCACCGGACACATCGCATCCACGCGTCTTACCTTGACGATGACAGCTTTGCGTCCGGCGTAGCGTCCTGCTAGCACCATCACCACCTTCCCAGGCTTCATGAACTTGCCCATTTCTGAGGAGAAATTAAAGACTTTTGTCAAACCTCCGAGTCGCTGCAGACGACTCGTCGCCTCGCAAGCAACACTGGCGATGTCAACATCGCCGAAACACGCCGCTGAAGTTGTGTGGACACGTTCCCTGCTCGGTGCTGCCGCCTCGGTTAGCCGGCTAAGCTAGCATTAGCATTCGGCTAGGGGAGGGCTAGCAAACCTTTTACAGAGCGAGTTAGAGCGGAGTATGAGTTAATTTCACTCGAACACACACTATTCGCAGGGATTTGACTTGTGTTGAAACTTCACAACACACTTCGCAGTCTTAACGCACACATTCGCCCCCTTTAACAAGACGGTTGTGTTGGAAGCTGCCATGTTGGAATGAGCGCTACGGCGACGAAGCGCTGCAATAAACGATCATTTTCTCCCTTTGTCCATGACAAATATACGAAAATAACAGAATGAGCTCAACTAAGGAATTCGTTGGTGAAGGTGTGGGACGATAAAAACGGTAAAATAGCCCCGATAAGGAGCGATGGTAGGAGATTGTTGGAAGGGAAATTTTACTCACTGATGCTGTTCTACGGACACCGCTAACAGGAAAGGAAGCCGAGAAGGATTTTCTGACCTTTGACACGAGCAATGGACTTACGTCACTTCCGGGTTTAGTTTTAGTTTTTTGCTCGTGTTTTTTTCTTTTGTTAATACATTTATCTAAAATGGAGCAATAAACGCTTGATGGTAGATATTCATATTTGATAAATTTGAAAAATTAATTCCAATTAGATTGAAGAGAAGGTAACGTCACTTTTGGCACTGCATTTAAAAGTAGAAGGGGAATAACTACTCAAATCTTTTACTCTTTTTAACAGTAACACTGCCACAGTGAAAAATACTAAAAGTAACAGTAAAAAAATATTAGCATCATCATACCAAAATTGAGACCGCATATTGTAACATTGGATTATAGTAATTAATGCATAGTGTTCAATAAATAATAACCAATTTTAAATACACCACACAATTAAACCGTTTATATCTCATTCAGGTCTTGTAAATTACCCTAACAAATAGGAATATAAAGGGGGCACGATAAACCATTGTACACAAGTCGGCAGAATGGAGAACTATTTCACTCATTCAAAACAATTGACAAATTTTATTATCAAGGTGCTTTATTTTTTTCCATGTACTGAAAGGAATGAATAGGTATTTTTCATTTAAGGAACACAATAGTTGTCGCGTTGAGGATGTTTGGTCCACCTCGTTCTGCCTGAAATTTGTTTAAATAAAAATTTGTTTTGTTGAAATTTGATAATTTGAAAAATAAACTCACAGCAGTATAGAAGTTTCATTTTTTACAGCTGTAGGTATGATTGAACATGATAAAGGGGAAAATAAACAATTCACATCTTTCAATATATTATTTGTGATTAAATTATAATTTAAATAATCCAGTGTGTTCCTAGCTAGTTCCACAAAGTGTTGACATATTCAATATACTTCATTGATGAGTTAAAACATGCCATTAATAAATAAATGTTAGACACAAAATTACAAGAAAACAGCTGACCAACAAAAATACAAACACAATATGCAGCATATTTACTACACAAAAACTAAATAAACTTTCAATTTACACAGCGACGTAAAATAAATGCTAAAAAGGAGTTTCCAGTTGCACTTCGGTAACAAAGTGCTCGGGTTTCTATCGAGGGAAACCGACGCAGCGATCATCTTTTGTCAGCACGCCTACAATCATTGCGTTGACACATACATGCAGCAGCACTGTCCCGCAAACAGCAGGTCAACACACAAACTAAACCTCAGGTTAATAGCATCTGTGGTTTGAACATTCAGTACTTAAGGATATCATTCGTACAGCTCTTTTGTCTCCGGAAGGTCCAAAAACCAAGTTGTCTGTAACAGGAAACAAAGCCTTTTATATTCTACAATACATACAGGATGTAACCCAGTGCATCATTCTCATCGTACAATGTCACTGCCATTTATTTCGAATCCCAACTACACCTGGAAAAGGAGAAAAGCAGCACTTCATACAGGGTCCGACACACCTGAAACACAACGTGCATCAAGAGAGCCACCGATCTGCTACACGGGATTTATCACCAACAGAAGTCGCAGACACTTCACGATGCTCTCCGGGCCGCGCAGGATCGTCTCACTTACAGTACTGAATACTGTACACGCCTCCCTCTCTGAGCTGCATAGGTTCGGGACGCGGCAGTGTCCACAGGGTAAAGATACGAGCACAGGTCAAAAGGTTCAGGAAGGCTTCTCTAAACGTCGCTCCTAAGGCAGGTTTACAGTACGTGCAGCGGCGTCATTTTGGCATCTTAAACAGAGTGGACATCATGGTTGAAGCTCACACAACATTATCATCCATGCATTGACTGAAGACATCACACACTTGCACTTCACTTAAGATGGGTTGCTACTTAAATAACCTCTAAAAAGAAAGGCTACATAGTCAAAGCACAAAGTCACGTCGAGGCCCTGATCGACAGGTAAGAGCGGTGTAGTTCAGCGCGTAAAATGCTCGATTCCTGAGGCCGACGTTTCCGCCAGCGTTCCCGGACGCGCCGCCTCCTCAGAAAGCATCCTTGATGTTCTTCAGCTGCCGCACAGCCAGGTCCACCGGCAGGTCGAATTTGAGGTGGCTGATGCGGCCCAGGATGCGCAGGGCTCCTTCGAAGCCGGTCTGGGCCATGTAGCTCCAGGACTGGTAGTGCGGGTGCACCAGGGTCCCGGACTTACACAGCAGGTTGAGCCAGGACACCAGGCGCTGCTCGTTCAGGGCCATGCACACCAGCGCCTTGAACTCCGTGTCGGGTCCTCGCTTGTAGCGTCCGTGCTCCTTCAGCACCGTGTGAACGGCCCACAGCAGGGACTGTTTAGGGGTGACGGTCACCGGGCCGCCCGCCACGGGCAGGCTGAAGGACTGGGAGAGCTGGCGGGCCGGCGTCTCCACGAAGGCTTTCCCGTTTTTCGAGTGGTAGTATTTGACGAAGAGCTCCCACGGGTGCATGGTCTGTGGGGCCGGGGTGTAAGGCAGCAGGCAGGAGATGGGCGCCAGCACCAGGCTCATGGTCTGGGAGGGCGAGAAGAGGCCGTGGGACAGCAGGTCCTTCAGGGCGATCGCCAGCTCCTTCCTCACCGACGCCGTCAGCTCGTCGCGCGGCCCCAGCGCCGTGTTGCTGGTGTAGTTGACGACGTGCTCGAGGGACGGCTGCCTGCACGAGCCCAGCACCCGCACCTTGTCCACGGCCGCCTCCAGGCGCCGCAGCAGCGGCCCGTAGTCCTGCAGCGTGGACTCCTGGGGCCACACGTTCTGAGGAAGGTGGCCGGGCGCGCAGCCGAACTGGCTCGCGGCGAAGATCTGCAGCACGGCGAGGGCCTTCTGGATGAGCTGCAGGCCCGTCTCTCGCATCTTCTGGGCCTGCTCCGGGTCCACTGCAGAGAGAGGTGGAGGGCCACGAGAACATACTTATACTGGACAACGCAGGGGGTTCAGGAATCAGGAATCAGGAAACATTTATTGCCAAAATATGTCAAACATACAAGGAATTTGTCTTGGCGGTTGGTGCGTGACAGTAGACAGTAACAATAGACAACAAGTAATAAAATAAAATGCTAATGCTATGGGTTAGAAGAATAAGGCTATGGGTTAGTATAAAATAAGAATAAAGTTAGTTAAAAAATTTTAAATATTAAAAAAGTTAAAAAATATATAATATATAAAGAAATTAAGTGCACTAGCGAACAAGTGACAAAGTGACGAGTGAAAAATGACATTTTGTTTGGACCTTTACAAAGAGCTGACAAATACATCGTTAAAAACAAACACATAGGTCGTCACTCTGAAGACGGGGCAGTTTCAGCCAGATTTTAAACCTCAAATCTTCTGGGTTTTTTTACAAAAAATGTGAACTGATACGAACGGACTGACCGTTCTTCACTCCTGGAGCTCTGGTATTGGTCCCTGATGCTCGTGGCTGCTGGCTGGGTCCACCGTCTGATAAGAGGGGGTTCCCCACCTCGTCTTTGGGGAAAGAAAAGCATAATAATTAAATAAAGTGAAATGAAAACAAATAAAGAGACTGCAGAGTCGGGGGATTCGTATCCACTTGAATGGCCGCGTACCCTGGATGAAGTTGATGAACATCTCCAGGTCTCTGATCTGGGTCTTCAGCTGATCCACCAGCTGCTCTTTGACCCTGCCTGGGTTCACGATCTGAGCGATGGCGGCGTCCACCCTCCGCCGCAGCTCCTCGGGCGACGAGTTCCCGATGTCCTCGTTCAGGTTCACGTCCAGCTTCTTGATCAGCTCGTCAATGATGACCTGAAGATTGTACAGGCGGGCTGAAGGTTAAAGAACGGACTTTGCGTCTCCCACGGGTAGAAGATCCATTTGCGGTGGTGTACTTCTGGTTTGCATTCAAATTCAATTTTGTAGAAACAGAAACACGTTTTTGAAAAGATCGTAATGAAAAACACTCGAGCCTGAAGCGTTTGGGGACTCGCAACACCTGATCTGAAACAGGAAAACGCTCAACACACGGAAGTCGTATGTAATTTGGCGTCAACACGAGCCCACGCATCTCCAACCCAGCGGCGAGCTACGGAACGTGGGTTTGTCTTCCGCGGCCGCACCTTCTGTCTCTCCATGACGACGGACTGCGGCAGCGAGTCGTAGCTGCCCTCCTGGTAGGCGAAGCGCTCCAGATCATCCAGCTGCGTCTTCAGCTGGAGAATGAGATCCTTCTGTTTTTCCCTCTGAGCCTCCAGGCGCTCCCTCTTCTCCCTCTCAGTCTGACAGGAGAAACACACACACACACTGGTTGTTATTCTTACAGCGTCTCCTGGACAATCAACACTTTCGATTCTACCTTTTTTCAACCGTTTGATTCGTCAGATACTCGGCGGCGCTTTCGACACTTACACAAAAACACATAAACCAACAGGCGTCATACTCACCAGGTCTCCCTTCAGGTCAGGCAAGCGACAAGGGAGAAATGACACAAAGACACCTTTAGGGTGGCGATTATAATTACACATAACTGAAGTAAAAATCTTTTAGTTAAGACTGAATGTAAAGAAGCTGTGAGGAAACAACGCGTTTGTGTGCACAGAGACCCTTCGTTATCGAACCGAACGCAACCTGCTGGAGGCCTTTTTTCATCGAGGCTGCGGCCACGTATTGAGAGATCAACGGGAACACAAGTGGTGCGGAGGAACCAGCCTCAGATCAGTCTTAATCCGGGGACCTCACAGGTCTGAGTTCACTGTGCATGTCAGTGTTCATATCCGTGCATTTACACGCGTGTGTCTCCAGCTGTGGGTCAGATGCAGATGAGTGGATGCTGACAGGGGTCGGATATCTCTTGAAGCATCAACACTGACCTTTTGATTATTTATAGATCCGACAAATAGCTTATTTTTTATTATGGAATTACTGGTTGTCAAAGAAACACTTTATTTCAAATATTACAATTAAACCGCAAAATATGGAGGTCAAGCATTAAGAGAAGGACTGACTGATGAGAATTAAAGTGAACAGGCAGGAAGCGGTGTTTGCCTTCAAACAATAACAGATCAGAGCATTGCTTGTTTCCGTTAATGACCTCATCTCTTCCCAGACACCTGTTGGACGTAGAACACACCTGGACGTGCATCGCTACGTTTAACAGAGACACCGGGACACGCGAGGCCTCACCGAGTTCTCCAGCTGCCCGGCGTCCTGAGTCCGGCAGCCCACCACATGCGGGCAGCCGCGGAAGGCGAACTCCTCCAGCTCGGCCAGCATGCGCTCCTTCTCCTCCGCCTGCGCGTGCACCACCTGCTTCAGCCGGAACTGCACCTGGGCGAAGTGCGAGGTGAGCGCCAGGAGAGAGGAGTTCAGCAGGTGCTGCTCCTCCTCCAGCTTCTCCAGGCGCACCGCCATCTCCTCGTCGGTGGCCGGGGACGAGGCGCTGCGCTTCGGCCGGCCGGGGCTCCCCCGGTCGCCCTCGTCCTCCGGGCTGGCCACGGCGCCGACCGGCGCCCATCGCTCCCCGGCGAAGGCGGCCTCGCTGTCCGAGGCCGACAGCTCCTCCGTGGACATTATTATTTTATTTTTTTTTAGAAGTGGCGGTTAATCACGAGTCCGGCCGTTTAGCTTGGTTTCCGGTTCGCGGGGCCGTCTGGTCCCGGCGGGTTTGTTTTTGCTGGCGTCGCGGGGACTCACAGCGGGGATCCCCGCGGGAGGAGCAGGTGTAACGCCATCTTGGGAAGAATGATTCACTCGAGACACGCGAAGCGTACAGGACGGCGCCGGAAGCGCGGGGTTCCTCTTCAAAATAAAAGCGCCCATTACGTGCAAATCGGTTCAAAACAGTTCATCACACCGTCAGATCGTTTTAAATTTGGAAATGCGTTTTATGAAGAATATTATTTATGTCCCATAGTTTTTCTCATGTGTGGCGACGCATCTGTATATATGGCCTTGTCAAGCAATTTGAACCATTTGTTTTTTAAAGTGCAATATTATCAAATGTGGTTCTTGTTGTTACAATTAGAATATCATTATAAGTAATACTGGATTAAATGTTACTGAAGTAAAAATACTCATCTGGCGGCGCTCACCACTCTTGTACTGCAAATACATGGACGGATTCATTGAAACATATTTTTTCTATAATACTTTTACCATAATATTTTAGAAGATTTCTTTTTTTAATCAATGAACTAATATATCCAAGGATATGGCCATGACACAACAGGAGTTATTGAAAAAGTTTATGTTTGTATTAGTTATCGCAGACCTAAACCTGAAGCTTTATTTCTTTGGCACAAATTTTCAGATCACACATTTGTAACGTTTAATGTGTGATCCCAGTATTGTTTTACAACATTTTTTGTAGACTTTTATTGCGAATGGCAATCGTAAATGTCATGTATAATGTTTGGAGTTTCACACTGCTCACGCAGGTCCGATAATCCCAAATAAAAAACACTTCGACGAAAATCCCTCCCTGGAAACACTACGAGGAATGTCTGGTATGGTGTTGGGAATGTTCCCTTCCTTTCTTTTCACAGAAATTGATGTTTTAATTAACATCGTATTTTGTATAAAATGATTTGGAGTGGGTGATGTTGTAACACATTTCCTGTTTATTAGTTTCATGCAGATAAAGCCTCAAGTGTACTTGCGTTTTTTCGTCATTGTGTGTTTGAAATCCCAAATTAACATGGATGACAACTACATGCACAAAATTAAAACAATAACTCATTACAGATTATTCCATTATCTTCCAAATCTGAAGTAGTAGAAAACAGCATTAAACAGGACTCGCCCATCATGAGGTGGAATCACATATAATTAAAATGATAAAATCATGCCCTGAATTGTGACTAATTATTGATGAAGTGCCCGGCAGTACAAAGCAGCTGAAGCAGAACACACAAAAGGAGAATCACATTGCCAGTTGATTGTATTTAATGGATGGAAGTTATATTCAATAACAAGGAATACCAAGGCTGAATTTTAAAAAGAGTCGTTAAAAGGTAAATGCCCTGATGTTGTGGCGTGTAGTGGTAGTTGCAGAACATCATAACCTATCGTGCAATGCACTCAGCATCCCCTTCACCACAAATAAAATCCCTTCTACATCATTTCCATTGAGTGCACGTTGCAGAATCAAATGGCAGTGCGGGGGTGGAGGGTCTTCACTTAATTAGGGATCTCTTTTTGTTGCTGAAGAACACCTGCCACTTGTGCCAGTGGGGGACGTTGTTCCCGGTGCAGCCTCCGGTCTCGGTGCAGGTGTGGCCCTCGGGGCAGCAGTGCTGCATGTCGCTGCAGCACACCGCCTGTGGAGAGGACGCAGGAAGTGAGACATGAGCAACTCTGGCTGCCCGGGGTTGGAGCAGAGAGGCGCTAGAGAGGGGAGAGTCTATTACATGTGAACAGCAGCATTTAAAATGTATCTGAAGAAAAGGACGAAGGTATTAGCAGTAAATCTAAAGGTGCTGGTAAGTTGGTTTTATTCCCTTTGATTCGAGCCAGGCTAGCTGGTTCCAGTCTTTGTGCTAAGCTAAGCTAAGCTAAACAGTGGTGTCCATCTTTACATCTAACGCTCTGCATAGAAAGCAAATGTGAATAAGTCAAACTTGGTTGACGTTATGAGCGTTCTTCATACATTAGGAGTTGGACAGCAGCCCCACGTCGTGGCCGAGGTCCTGCAGCAGGTCTGTCCATCGGGACATCTGGTTTGATCATCACACACCACGTCGCCCTGCTCCGAGGGACTCGACGTGGGCTCCGCCTCGGGCAGATACACTCGTGTCAGCGGGACGGCTTGCAGCTGCAGCATGAGGAGCTTCTGGCAGGAGTTGGAGGCCATGTTGCAGGTGTAGCCCTGCGGGCAGCAGTGCACCTTATCCGGGCAGCACACGGCCTGCAGACACAGACGCAAGCGCGCACAAGGTCGGTGGAGGTGACACCCGTTGTGTTCATTTTTATTATTTGAATCAAACCCTTGTGCCGTGTTTCAGCGCTCACGTCTGGCATGGGGCAGCAGCCCCACTCGCCCGACTGCAGCTGGCAGCAGGTGTTGTCGTCGGGGCATTGCTCCTGCCCGTCGCACTGCACAGAGGCGGGATCGTCCTCCACGCTGGCGCTGGCCGGGAGCTTGGTGTACCAGGGGATCACCACTTCCCCTTTGGTGCACGTGGTCTTCTCCACGTCACACGTGTAGTCCGTGGGACAGCAGTGGTTCCCGTCGGAGCAGCAAACGGCCTGGGGAGGAGGTGGGGGTGGAAGTGCTAGTTTCACATCAGCGATACCATTTCTTAGTTCTTCTTTTTAAGTACCAAATGAAGGACTATGCAAACATCTGAGTGCATTAACTATAAAAAATTTACTGCATTAGAGGAACTACTACACCAGAGTGTCATTTGTACTTTTGGTGTTTGAGCAGGTTCTGGACGTAAAAGGCAATCTGTTTCCAAAGTCAGAAATCTCAGCTGGCTGCTTGACCGCCGATATGTGATTAGTGCAGAAACGATCAATTCTGCAATGGGAGCATTGAGTGTGACATAAAGTCTGGTGAAAGCTACTGCTGGTCATATACATGTATGCAAGTATAGAAACTAAAATATTTTACATTTGGAGCGTTGCTGCTTTTCTCAAACTCACATCTTTATAAACCAATTTCCTTTGACATTTTAAACTGTTCACAAACATTTATTTAGTTATCGAGTTCATATTAAACCTGTTAATAAATTAAGCCTTCAGTGTATTATAGTGTAAAGACAGATCATACATAGTAAAACAGTTATAACAATATAAAATATTTACTGACTGAATGAATAAAACCATTAAATGTCCTCACAACTGCATCCGACTACCTTATGTGCTGTTAAAAACCATTGAATCTATCAGAGCAGCTCCCTGTTTGCAGTATTTTTTGTGATGGACATTTCATGCCTCCAGGTGGTAGAAAACATTGTCGCATATTTCAAGGTGAGGATGGCGAGTTGCTGGAGGTCCCTGCTTACCTTCGGCAGCGGGCAACAACCCCACTTCTGAGACTCGGCCATGAAGCAGCAGGTGTTGGACTGAGGGCAGCTGGTGCGGGAGTCGCACTGAACCACCTCGTCCTCCTCCGGCGCTTTCGTCGCCTCCTCTCCCTTGGTGATCGTTGCCGGACTTTGGGGGAAAGGGCCCGCCGTGACGAACGCGGGCGTCTTGGGCATCATGGGCGTGGAGCCCGAGGCGCCGGTACAGCTGAGCGAGGCCAGGTCGCAGGTGGTGCCGGTCGGGCAGCAGTGCTCGTGGTCGTCGCAGCAGACGGCCTTTTGAACAAAGGGACCATAAAGCTTTTCAGCCGCAAACACTGCTGGATGTACGCGTTGGAATGAGGAGAGAGGATCAGCGAGTGCAAAGAGTGGTCAAACGCTTGTTGCGACTGTCTGCACACGTAGAAGGTGGAACCAGTGTCTGCGTTTACCTCGGGCAGAGGACAGCAGGCCCACTCCTGTGTTGCAGTCTTGCAGCAGGTGGTGCCGTCGGGACACTGGTGGGTGGCGTCACATGACACATTCCCCACCTGTAGTCTGGGGATTGTGGGCACCTTCTGGAGCCACGGCACAGAGCATCCCTCGCTATCGCAGGCCTGGGTGGCCGGGTTGCATTTTCGCCCTTTTGGGCAGCAGTGAACTGAATCCTCACAGTCAACAGCCTGATATGATCGGAGAGACGAACCCCACTCATTTAAATATGATCATTTATAAAAGAAAAGGACTTTGCAATAGAAACGGCAGCTTCTTTGTACCTCTGGAAGTGGGCAGCAGCTCCAGCCGCCCTCCGGGGTCATACAGCATGTGCTGTTACCTGCGCAGGCTTCTGTGGCATCACAGGCCACACTAACGCCTGCAAAGACAACAGCAGAGCTCCCTTCATGTCTGAACCCTGGGCGAGGAACGCTGCTGTACTCGGTTGCAGCTTTCAGACGTTTTTCACACGCACGGAATGCTGCAACTGTGTAGCCGTTCCAGGTGTGCTGCACTAAGCTGGAGTCGGGCGCTGGACCAGGAACTGGGTATCATGTGAGGAGACCAGAGCAGGACGCTGACGTTTAAATGAGGCCAGCGAGGTCGTGGTGAATGGTTAAATCGCTGAACTGTTAACCATTACCTCCGGTACAGTGGTGCGCGGTGAGCTAATGTTAGCACTCATTCAGCGGCGTTAAAGCGTTAACGCGTCTGCTGCAACAAGGCGAGCTTTTTGTTTTGCACATTCGACTCATGCACCCGGTCTCATTCTGTGCACCTCGTGGTACATGTTGTGTTGCGGTGTTGGACCTCGTTGGACAAACCTAAATGCATGGGAAACATCGCGTCTGCAGCGGGCGTGGTGAGCGACGGTTCTTCCTCGGTGGGACTGACTGCAGTCACTGTGGTGACTTCAACGGCCGTTTTTGAAGTGACTTGTTCTGAAAGAGGAAACCGGTCTGTATAAACGCGGGCACACACACACACACACACTTACACGCTAATGAATCCAAACGAGGAACTGCCGGCAGAAGCACAAAGGATCTGACCTTTCGGGTTCTCCCAGTCCGCTCTCAACCTGGCAGGCGATTTGGCCCACATAGGCAACTCCTGTTTGGTAAACGGGGAAATACATTTGCTGTGTTCGACATCACACGTGGTCCCTTCAGGGCAGCAGTGCGTCTTGTCCTCGCAGCACACGGCCTGTTTGGACAATGCAGACACACAGGAGTTTCTCCTTCAGAGCCACACAGGATAAGACGACACAAAGTCCAGATAACCGGACATGCAAATCTACCATTTGGCTTTTCTACTCATTCCTAATCTTAATTGCACTTTTGGAATTTCAAAGCTATCGCCTTTTTGCGTAGGTCTATGATAGAGCGATTAGCCACTTTGAACCTTCGGCAGGGGACAGCAGGCCCACTTTCCATCTGGGTTTTCACAGCAGGTGGTTCCATCCGGACACTCTGACACTCCATCCTTGCACAGAACTGTAGTCACAAGCTCTGCAAAAGAAAGGGGAGAGAAGTTTGGCGCTTGGTCCCGGACCGTCTCCCACGCGGTGCAGCAGCAGGCTTTGGTACCGCGAGGACACGCGTTTCACCTTGTTTGATGCAGGAGCGGCAGTCTGCGCTGCACTGGTGGCCCTCAGGACAGCAGTGTTTCCCATCGGAGCAGGGGACTCCCTGCCACGGGTCACAAAATCACTTGTTTTAAGTGTTCGATCTTAACCGCTTCACCCCCGATAGGTGCAGGAGTTAAGACGTCTACAGTTGCAACAGAGTCAGCGTGAAGCAACGAAGCCGGTCATCAAATAACGAAATGAAGAAAGCTGCAGAAACAGCACAACGTACTTCCTGTTTCCTCCAGTGAATCGAAAAATGCTTGTTTTGCCAAAACAACAATCCTGTTATCCTCATATTTTGCGTGACATATGAACACATAATACACCAGTGTTCCTGTCTGAGCTATTCACAAACGGACGCCACCATGGGCTCCGTAGTTTTGTCCATGTTTTACTGTCACTCAAATGATCACGTGTCACTTCCTTGGAAAGAAGAATTCATCGACTGACTTTGTTAAGTAGTTACCTTTTTACCCCGGTAACTGCACCATTACTTGAAAAGGATGGAAGCATATTGATTCAATTATTATTGAATTATTCATATTTAGGGGTTTGTAGGAGGGAACGTGTACGGTAAACATATTGGATGAGAGGTTGCACAAAGGTAATCTAGTGTTGGACTGTAATGAAAATCACCACACATTAACATTATTAAACACATATATCCTCCCTTAATAATCCGTTTTTTCTTGTCTGACCATGAGCTGTTGGAACAAGCGGCATCACGTGTAACGTGAATGGATTACCTGAGCTAACGGACAGCAGCCAAACTTTGTCAAAGCCTTGAGGCAGGAAAACTCGGCCGGGCATCGGGACAGATCGGGACAGATGTTGTCGTCCTCCTCCCCCGCGGACGACTTGATCATCCTGAAGGACT
This sequence comes from Gasterosteus aculeatus, assembly GCF_964276395.1. Lineage (NCBI taxonomy): Eukaryota > Metazoa > Chordata > Actinopteri > Perciformes > Gasterosteidae > Gasterosteus > Gasterosteus aculeatus. The sequence continues at coordinate 17,113,176 of NC_135699.1, forward strand.
GCAGGGACAGGACGGGACATGATGGGGAAAGGGGGGGGCTTCGGGCGTTCAATATGTCAAAAACTCTCACTCTCAGCGACGCGCGTCTGTCACTCTCACCTTGGAGAGTCCGGGCTGATCCGCGGGGGATCTTTCCACCCAGGGGACGGAGCCGGTGGTGTTCAAACAGCTGGACGTGGCTGCGTGGCAGAGTGTTCCGGCAGGACAGCAGTGCGCGTGATCCCCGCAGCACTCGGCCTACAAGGGGACGGCGGTAGTACCGGCACTTTGACTGGCAAAGCTCTAACAGCGCTATCACGCTGGCCGAACGAAGCCTGAGCTTTTATCTGGTTCATAAAGTGGTAAAACGCCACCGAGAATGAACGATACCACTGTTCAGCCCTTCAGCACAACCTGCGTTATCTTGCATTTACATTTTACTATGGGGTGGACCGAAGGAACTATTCTACTGAAGTGTAAGTACTTTATTGGAACACTTATTGTGAGTCTACAAGACAAAGAATATAAACATGTAAATGGGATATGTGTGCACACAGTATCAGCAAAGCCAATGAACCGTTGCAGGTTGCCCTCAATGAACATTTTGAATATCTAACACGCTACCAACCTTACTTACGTTACTCAAGGGCAGCAACAGTTGATGCAATGACATTGAACCATCACCATTTGCACTGTGAAAACTTCCCTTGCTTCATATTGTCAATTCCAAAAAGTAGGATCACTTCACAGGGCGAGCGCTCTAGTATCTGTCCCTATCGCGTTACACCTCACGTGGGGAAACCGCGGCTACCTGATCCAGAGGGCAGCATTCGTAGCCGTTGGCCGGGTCGTTGCAGCAGGTGTGACCGTCTTCACATCTCCCTCCATCCGGACACTCATCAGCCCCAACGAGAGCCACGAGAGCCAAACAGATCACCACCTGCATCTGCATCTGCACACACACACACACACACACACACACACACACACACACACACACACACAAATAAGATGTATATGTGTATATCAGAAATGATGTCTGCTGAAACTATTTGCCAAAACCTGTAAGACAGAGATTTACGCTCATTCATCGGTGAATGAACTAATCATGGCTGTTGGGGATTTTCACAACTTTAGTCACAGCTACAGTTAAAAACAAGAAAATGCAAATGAATGTGATACTCAACTGTTTTCATTTCCTGAAATTGTAATTCTCTTTTGGGGGTTTGTTCCTTATTGGTATCTTTCTATCGCAACCATTTAGAGAATAAAACACAATGGGATGCACTTTCATTTTCGTTTAGCCTGCATATAAGAAAAGAGGGTGGTCGGGCTGCTTGGGAGGAAAAACCCTTGGAGGTTTTACACGAAAATATTAATCCAATTTAATCAAGACAGTGTAGTAAATACATAGTAGTAAATACTGCAAACGTGCACAGATCGTTGCCAAATATGTTTACAAGTCACTCAAATGATTTATTTACCAAACAAGTAAGGTATCACATTTGAAAAGATAAGGGAATTATGTAATTTTGCTCTTACCATAGTAGAAGGCTGAGGAGCTGTTGTTAGTGGAAAAGTGTTTCACAAGTGGCTCATCACGAAATAAAGCCAACGATAGACTTGCTCCGTGTGGACACACCCCGTGCAGAGAGAGGGAGGGGAGAGCGAGGGAGAGAGAGCGACCGAGCCCTGCTTTCTGCTAAAACCTGCTTCTTCTTTTTTCCATTGAATTGATACAACCATAGATATATATGTAAAGGCTAGATGTCTCGTCCGCGTTGCGACAGAGTCGAACGTCCGCACGTGGCGGCCATCTTGGTGCGGTCAGCTCGCGCACCCATAACATTGTTTTGGTAGTGATGCATCATGTACGTTTTAAATAACCTTGACTTGCTCAATTTTCAACGTATTTTTAAACGGTTTTGTTTGTTAGAAACGTCAGAGATAGATATTAGTTATGACACTGCATACATAATTTGAAAAATTTTGTTATGTTCTAAAAAATGGAATAATGTTCCTAAATAGGTACAAGATTTCCCTTTACATCAAGAAATGCTGAACAAACGCAATGTTTTGGGTGAGCGAGGTGACCGTACCAATGTGGCCGTCACGTTCTTTACTACGCCGTAAGACATCTAGCCTTTTTATATATATGGATATAAGTGGAATGAAGTAGTTTGAGGTCGCTTGTGACTGACGCACTTAAACTTGTTTACGTGCGCGAGCTGCGTCGCACTACAGTGACGTGTCCACGAGGCGGCGCTAGAGCTCGCGCGGGGGTGCGTTCACTTACCAAACTGCCCCTTTCGAGATTTAGCCTGATTACAAAAGCATGTTTTCCGTAACGGAGAACCCGAATACGTTGCAGCGCGACCGCGTGGCTTAACGTTAGCGCTGCTTTCTGAAATGGGAGAAGGCGCTTCTGTTTCACAACGACACTGTCAGATAAAGTAGAGGTGAGTAACGATGGCTGCAATGGAGCTGGGCAGCTAAGCTAGCTAACGTTAGCTTTTCAGGCAACGCTGTTTCGTTAGCCGCGCCAGCTAACCGTAGCAAGCTAACAAGCTAAATGCCACTTAAATGTTGGCACTTACGTAAAGTTAACGTGACACGATGTGCATTTCACCACGTTTGGCACAATGACGTAGAACCCGACGTGTGCGCTTCCTTGAATGCCGATTAAGATTGAATTGATTTCATTGTGTTTGAGTGAACTGTGGTGACAGAAGCGGACGCAGTGTAACATAACGTAAGCTAACGTTAGCGCTGCTGTTTCCCACCTGCCGGCCCATCTAACCTTAGTTCTCCCCCCAGTGAGGCACGATGAAGGTCATTTAATCCACTGGTGACGGGACGTCCTCTCCGTTCATTGTGTGCGGGTGCACGTGGGATTTGGTGCGAGACAATTAACGTGGTGCAAAAATGCATCGTTTGAAAATAACGTATACGTCATTTTATGTATATGTAAGATGAACATTGACACTCATACGATAAGTAAATTAATTTCGTTGAGTGTAGCACAGTTGTTGAACGATGTGTAACTAAGTGATTGGACTGTAGTTATTTAGATTATTTGGTGGACAAAACTTTGAGGGCCAAATGGCTTCATCCTTCAGTAAAATACAGTAACAAGGTGAGCAAATGGTGACTTCCTGAACCAGGACACATTAAAACATAAACGTATCCATCAGAAACCTCCTAGGCTAAAAACACAAACCACTTCAGCTTTCTTTGGGGCATTTCTTCCCCCATCTGCATTCGTTTTAGCTCCATATCATTGTTAAACTGCCCCCTCCCTCGATGAGGAGGGAAGGTGAGGCTCTGACTGGCTGCGACATGCACCTCCGAGATAAGCTATCGTAACGTTTGTATGGCCGCTGTGTAACAACTACGCCTCGACTTTGACCAGGCGCCGACTTTACTGTGCAATCATGTAGTGATCCTTCATTTCACTTTCTGAAGCACAATACTTGGTGTTTACACCTGGGTGGGGGGGTTGTTTCTGCTCTCTGCCTCTGCCTCGCGTGGGAAACTAACAAAAACGTTAATAAAAAATGTATTCCACACCTTTTCAGGGTGGGGGGGGGCTTTTCTAATGGATTAGAGTAAACACTGACGTATTGTCTTCATTAACCTCCATTATTGTTGGGTCGCCCTTCTCACTGTGCGTGTCTGTTTTGGTTCTGGCAGGTGGCAGGATGGGCGAGCGGCCCGGCGGCTCCGGGGCTGCGATCTCTCCCGTGCAGCAGATGCTGGCTTCTGGCACTGGAGCCCTCCTCACATCTATTTTTGGTGAGCTCATGAAAACAAAGACTTAAAAAAATGCAAATCAGTCGAACACAAGAAATGATAATTTGTAATTTGTAATAATTTGCTTGCAGTCACACCGCTGGACGTTGTGAAGATCAGGCTGCAGGCTCAGCAAACCCCGTTCCACCAAGGTAGGTCGAGGGGCCTGTCTTCTTCTTCTGTGGTTTGAGATCACAACAGCTGCTTCTGAGTGTCGCGCCCCCCCCTCCTGTGTGTATCTGGAAGCTTTTCTAACCCCTCAACACGTGTCCTTTTGTTTCTTTCTGCCTTTCTCCGTCCTGCTTCTGGCTTTGTTTCGCAGCTTTAGCCCGTGAATCCGCTCCGTGGGGAGGCGTCATCCGCCCTTCCAAGTGTGAGTATTCGACCTGCCGCCGCCGCGTGCTGAAACACGCGCACAGTTGTTAACAAAAAATGCAACACCACTTTCCGTGTGCTCACCTGAGAAGCATCTCAAGCCATGAAAACAAAATTCACCGCTTTAGCAAATGGATTGACCGGTTTTCCTGCGGCTTGCATGTGCACATTGTTGTTCTCGCTTGTATCTGTTGGTTGTTTGCCGGCGGTTTGTTGTTTAGAGAACATTTTATTGCCACGGCACTTCTTCTCTCACGTGTGATACTTTAGTAGTAGATGTTGTGTCCTTGTTACCTGCAAAATGTCCACATCTGTAGTATGTTGAGCATGTTGTGAAATGAGTCTTTTTTTAGTTTCTTTGTGTTTGTTTGTTTTTATTGGGTCAATACACAGTGGCCGCGGCAGGGACGGCCCCCGGGTTATCCTCTCGGTGACTCTGTGGTCATTGCCGTCACATGTGTCACTAATCCGCTCTTGGATCTTACACTGTGAAACGTGCCAATATTCAGACTGATGTTCTTTGTGGTTTGTCTGTTATCTGTATTGACCCGTCGCTGACCTCCGGGTTCTTTGTCTCTCAGGGAAATGTTTCCTGTATTGTAATGGACTGATGGATCACATCTACGTGTGTCAGAACAGAACCAGTTGCACCAGCTGGTACAAAACCCCCACGCATTTCAGTGGCACGCTCGTGAGTACAATGAGCAGCTGCAGCTTGAATTCTGCTGGTCTTCTTACCCACAAAATGAATGAGCGCGTGCTGAATGTTGGTCTGGTCGCTCCACAGGATGCGTTTGTGAAAATCACTCGACACGAAGGGCTCCGGTCCTTGTGGAGCGGACTTCCTCCAACGCTGTGAGTGTCTAAACTCTCATCAGATGTTCTAACTGCTTGTATTCAGGTTGGCCAGAGATGAAATATACAAAGTGTTTCCCAATAATAGATTTCTTTCTGAAATGAAAACCACATTTTAAGAAAAGGTGCAGTTTGATGTGTGGTTGTTTGAGGTCCTTCTCCATAGTGAGTGTTTTACCAAACAGAAAAGCTCCCGTGTAAGTGTTGCTATGTGTTTAGAGTATTTCCTGTGCGTGTGCAGAGTCATGGCCGTTCCCGCCACCGTCATCTACTTCACCTGCTACGACCAGCTGCGGGACTTCCTGCGGTCTGGTCTGGGTCTCCAGGGCAGCTTCGTCCCCCTCGTGGCCGGCGGTCTGGCCAGACGTAAGTCCGTTTTTGTTTTTTGTTAACGCAGCTAGATGTCCCAACTTCAGGGTGTCAAACGGGGGTTGTTTTGTTTTTTGACTCCCCGGCGGTCTGCAGTGGGGGCCGTGACGGTGATCAGCCCCCTGGAGCTGGTCCGGACCAAGATGCAGGCCCGCCGGCTGTCCTACGGCGAGCTGCGGGTGTGCATCCGCTCGGCCGTGGCTCAGGGCGGGCTGCTGTCCCTCTGGAGGGGCTGGGGACCCACCGTCCTCCGGGACGTGCCCTTCTCTGGTGAGACGCGGCACTTACCCACGCGGTGAAGCATTGATCACAGGGAGGACAGATGTTACCGACGGAGGCTCATCCAGCTGCTCCTGAAGCATATTCAACAAACAAACACTGCGAGTGGCTCAGGCTGCAGGAGACCGATGACTAGTTCATGGGGAGGTTCTTTAACTAGTTCCTGCCTCTCGGGCCGACGGGTGTTTGAGCCTCAAAAGAAAATCATAAAATACAACGTATTGTTTTTTTCTACACGCAAAGTATTAGCGAGGAAATAAACACGTCCATCAGTTTCTTTCTAGTTTTATGCCTTTTTGCAGAAACTTCACTTGATGACTTATTTTAGCTTTTTAGCCTCTGACCTTTAGAATAGAAGGAACTGAAAACGACCTCAAACGGGGACAAGATGGGAACAACAACAACGACGACAACAACATCATCAGTTTCACACCCTGTTTGTATTTACAGCGTTCTACTGGTTTAACTATGAACTGGTGAAGGCGCAGCTGTGTGAAGAGTCCCAGATGACTCAGGCCAACTTCTCCATCAGCTTCACAGCCGGAGCCGTCTCTGGAGCCGTGAGTGCACACACACACACACACACACACACACACCTGCAATGTGACTACACACACACACACACCTGCAATGTGACCACACAGCTTCTATTTTTTTTTTTTAGAATTTCTATATATATGATTACAAATTGGACAGCATATTGAGAATAAAGCCGAGTCTTAGTTGACCGAGTTAAAGTCTTGTTCTCTACCAACACCATGACTTCCTAATACCTAATTAGGTGAAATAACCAGGTTGCAGCTGTTGGCGGCGTTTGGTTTCTACCAGATGTCATCGGGCGGTTTGAGGCGTGACGATCGGCTTCGCGGTATTTAATATAATATGATTTTGTCTGCGTAGGTCGCGGCCATCCTGACGCTGCCTTTCGACGTGGTTAAGACACGGAGACAGATCCAGCTGGGAGAAATGGACGCTGTGGGAGGTCTCTGCTTCTCGTCTATGTGGAAGGGAAATGTGTGTGTGTGTGTGTGTGTGTGAGTTCTAAACAGAAACGTCTCCTTTCCTTCCAGCTTCCTTGAAGGGAACCAAGTCCACGTGGCACATAATGAAGGACATATGGGCTGAGATGGGCTACAGAGGCCTTTTTGCAGGTACTCACGTCGGCCAACACATTTATTTGTAAATTGCGGTTTCGTTTCAAAATCACGGTGCAACAAAACTTTAACTTACATCGATGAAAGGTGATTCACTTCTACATCTGATCGGTTTCCTCATTTGCTATTTAGTTTGGCTGAACTGAGTCTAATCTTGGATCAAATGCATCCACACCCAAACATACCATGTTCTGTATACATTAAATAAATGTCTGTTTCCTGCAGGTTTCATGCCCAGGGTGATCAAAGTGGCTCCAGCCTGCGCCGTCATGATAAGCACCTACGAGTTCGGGAAGGCCTTCTTCCAGGAGGTGAACCTGGATCGCGAGCGCCTGGGAACCTGAGCGATCGTGTTGTCGATGCTGTCGTCAGGACAGCGAGAGCCACGTCTCTTCAGGCAGACCCCCCCTCCCCCCCCGCCCCCTCCTGTCCTCTGGGACGTCTGCTCTCTGAACTGTGATAAGAGCTGCACTTGACATCCGTTACCGGGCCGGAGAGATTCTAGATTCTCTCCTGGAACAGACTTTACGTGTGCTGATTATTTTGTGTTGCAACTTTAAACGTGTGTTTTTAAAATAAGAACATGTTTTCTTCAGGGCTTCAGCAACGGGGACAAACTGCGCTAAATCACACCTGTGTGCACGTGTTCTGATGATGATGATGGGGGAGTAAAATCCAACCCTTTTTTGGGGCTTAAGCTGCACATCAGTCCGGTTGCATGAGTCTGAGAAGGTTCTACTTCCCACATTGTGCATCGCCTGAGTCTGTGTTCAGCATCGGGTGAAGATAAGCTGGCCGCCCCCCACCTGAGCTCTACTGCACTTCTGCAGCAGAACAGCCAGACATCCGAGTAGAAATCTCTTTTGTGTACCGGATAGATTTTTATTATTTGTTGCACTTTACAAGTTCTGTAAAATTAAATCTGAAAGACAGTTTTTGATTTTATGTTTGGTTGAATGCTTCTTTTCTGACCTTAAATGGGCGACACTACAATCTAGAAAACACAACGCCTAATGCATCATTTAGCATTTGGTGTACTGATTATATTACAATAATTCAAGAAGCTTAGAGCACAATTTTCTGTGGAAACTGCAGCTGACAGCATCTTTAAAGTCACATCCTTCTTACATTTTGCAAAGACATGATGTGATCAAATACAGAGGTGACCGAGCCTTTTCAGTGGCTGCTCCAAACCTCTGGAATAGTTTACCGATCCATGTAAGAACAGCTCGGACCATTGCAACGTTCAAGTCCCTCCTTAAAACCCACTATTATTCATTGGCTTTTAATCCTAGTTGAGCTTTGATATTTTGACTTTGTTTTTCTCTACTGTCAGTTATTTTGTATTGTACATTGTGCTCTGTCTGTGTTTTATTGTATCGCTGCCTTTCGAGCTTGTTAAGCACTTTGGTCAACTGAGGTTGTTTTTAAATGTGCTATATAAATAAAATTGAACTTGAACTTGAACTTGAAATAAACACGAGAAGCTCCCCAAACTTTCCCCTGGGAGCGTGCAGGTGATGATGAAACGCTTTGAATGTGTTGTAACACTGCATCATAAAACACAATATTGCTGCCTCATTTGCCTTCTGTTTCTTTTTACCAATGAAATTGTATTACACGTCAAGACCACTTGATTTTTGTTATTTATTTTCTATTTAAAAGTTTGTCTATGGACACAATCATTTACATTATGTTTATGGTTGAGATGCCCCTTCATATAGGGCTTGAATATGATTACATTTTTAATCGATGGTTTTTACATGTTGCCCAGGGAGCAGTTAGGGGTTGGGTGTCTTGCTCAGGGACACACAGCCAGTGTTTGAACCACCAACCTTGCTGTTCCCAGCACACGTTCTCTACTCCGTGCACCACCGTCACCCATCATAGTTAAAATAGCAAAACACACTCATTGCTAAATTGTACATTGGATCAAATCCTTCAAAGTAACTTTTACAGTTATAATTATATTGTAAATAGACTAAAACACACTTGTGTTGTCTCTTAGCCTCCTAATTATGTGAAATACAATCAAGAAATATGGAAGACTTCTGTAAAGTACTTTATTGGAATTAAATATTTCTGAATCATAATTTGATTAGGATACTTATTTGTATCGTCCGAATGTTTCATTTAGATTTGCATTGTCGAACAGCGGCATCTAGCGCCTGATGGGTTGAATAACATCTTCAGGATGATCTTCGGGGGGCGGTACTCCCGTCGTCCCAGGATAGTCCCGTTGACTCTCGCGATATTTGCTCTGTATAAATACCAGAGTCATGCTCTTCAGCAGGCCTCTTTGAATCGGATTGGAGACACAATGGTAAGCGCTAACAAGCCGCATTTGTACTGTGGACAGCGATCCATAGGCCATCCGACGCATCCTTCACAATTTACCTACAACAACCACTGCTATTACTCGTATACTATATTGTTTTTACTGTCCTTTATATATTTTTCGTTCCTGTCAGTCTGATAGCGCTGATTCAAACTTGCTTACACCAGCCGCCCTGAATCCAAAATGGCAGTTTGCACAGGCCTCTTTTCTGCTACTCTTACTATTGTGACGTTGTTATTGGGTGTGTTTTTTACAATGTACCAATTAATGTATCTAACCTACCGAACGTAAACTTCTATGATGGCCCAAATTGTTAGTTTGACAACTAGCATTAGCTAGCTCGCTTGACGGCTAACGTTAACACGTTTCTTTTACGTTGCTTATATATCACTCCGTTAAACCAAACGTTACAGTATTCAGAACTTGATCATGTTGATGGTAGAAGTTACACCGGCACCGTAACGCCGCGACGCCAACGCGACAGCCGAGCCCTCCTAGCTTAAAGCTAAGCCATGTAGCTCAGCATCGTGGTTAGCTAAAGGCTAACGGCTACCGTCTCTTCCCTTTCAGTCTCACCGTAAGTTTTCGGCTCCCCGCCACGGATCCCTGGGCTTCTTGCCCCGCAAGAGGAGTCGTCGTCACCGCGGCAAGGCCAAGAGCTTCCCCAAGGATGACCCCAGCAAACCCGTGCACCTGACGGCCTTCCTGGGCTACAAGGCCGGCATGACCCACATCGTGCGTGAGGTCGACCGACCTGGTTCCAGTGAGTGGAAGTTTTTTTAAGACGCCGAGCGCCTCTGATCGTCACACGTTTCGTATTGTTGTGTCTATGATGATTCTACCGACGGGCGGACATAATGGGCCCGAGCCCTTGCTGATTGTCGCGTACTGAGCACAGTCCACATCGCGACTTGACGCACTGCCTTTTGCGTATGTGAAAACCCAAACTCACTACGTGTGTTTGTCTGCAGAGGTGAACAAGAAGGAGGTGGTCGAGGCTGTGACCATCCTGGAGACCCCCCCCATGATCGTAGTTGGCGTCATCGGTTACGTGAACACGCCACGCGGCCTGCGCTCCTTGAAGACCATCTTCGCCGAGCACATCAGTGACGAGTGCAAGCGTCGCTTCTACAGGAACTGGTGAGACACAAGACGATGCAGACAAACTCTGAAGCAGGTGTTAGTTGCCCAGTGGAAATTTTCAAGACTTGTTTTCACTGAGCGAGTCTAACATTGCGGTGGCCCCTGTGGCAGCTCCGCTCAGGTGCCAAGTGCCCTGATGAGCTCCGGGCTCCTCTGGCCAGTGGAAAGCGCTTCTTAGAAACTGTGCCATGAGCCAAAAAAAACCCATTAGCTGGTAAAGCGCCCCCCCCCCATGTTTACGTGGCGAGGGAGGGCGAGCAGCTACGCACTGTGTTCTTCCGCTGGCCCTTCGGGGTTATGAGGGACCAGTGCCGACCTGTCTTCTCTCCGCTGCGTGCGCTCAGGTACAAGTCCAAGAAGAAGGCCTTCACCAAGTACTGCAAGAAATGGCAGGACGATGATGGCAAGAAGCAACTGGCCAAGGACTTTGGGGCCATGAAGAAGTACTGCCAGGTCATCCGCATCATCGCCCACACACAGGTTAGTTTGGTCCTGAGGTTGGAGGTGTTGTCTTTGTTGTCAGTGATGAGACCACGGATCTTGCGTCAGGCATGGCGCCCGACTAACATGAGGATACATTTCCATGCTGCCTTCCTTCTGAGACTACGCAGACTGGCATGTCTCTGTGCCGCTTGTTGTTGCTGCTGTTCTCACCCGCCTTCACATCCTTGCAGATGCGACTGTTGCCCCTGAAGCAGAAGAAGTCTCACCTTATGGAGGTGCAGCTCAACGGCGGCACCATCTCCGACAAGGTGGACTGGGCCCGCGAGAAGCTGGAGCAGGCCGTGCCCATCAACACCGTGTTCACCCAGGACGAGATGATTGACGTCATCGGCATCACCAAGGGTCACGGATACAAGGGTAAGAGCAGCGTTCATCAATGCGCTGAAACTATGAAATCTGCCTGTGGCTGGTGATAACCAGAACTCTGGTCCCCCCCCTCAGGTGTCACCAGCCGTTGGCACACCAAGAAGCTCCCGCGCAAAACCCATCGTGGTCTGCGTAAGGTGGCCTGCATCGGCGCCTGGCATCCTGCCCGCGTGGCCTTCTCCGTGGCCCGCGCTGGTCAGAAGGGTTACCACCACCGCACAGAGATCAACAAGAAGATCTACAAGATCGGCCAGGGCTACCACACCAAAGACGGGAAGCTGGTGAAGAACAACGCCTCCACCGAGTACGATCTGTCCAACAAGAGCATCAACCCCCTGGTGAGTGGCCGTGAGGCCTCCAGCGCCTCTGTTACATCGTCGCAGCTGGAGTCAAACGCTCAAAAGTGTTTGTTTTAATTACAGGGAGGATTTGTCCACTACGGCGATGTGACCAATGACTTCGTCATGGTGAAGGGCTGCGTTGTGGGGACCAAGAAGAGGGTTTTGACTCTGCGCAAGGTGAGGACACGTGTAGTGAACGCATCTTCCCAAGGGCCTGACTGCTACGGATTAGTTATATGAAGCCAAGCTTTAGCGTGCTGCTTCTCTACGCACTGTTCGTAATCTGGTTCACTCTCAGTATGAACTGTGGGTTCCATTCCAGTGCCATAGTGCGCTCCATTGAGGCAGGGGAGCAGAGCTGCTGTGACTGCTCCCTGTTCACTCTCTGGAAACAACCTCCATGTTGGTATTCAGTGTAGTGTTCATTGTTTGACTGGATTTCTATTCTATCCTTTTATGAAACCTTAATTTTCCATGAGCTTTAACATGGAAAGTGCACCTCACTGGTCCCGAGAGCTCGCGTGTGTTAAAAGATGCAGCGTTAATCCTCGTGTTCCTTCAGCTGGTGTTAACAGACTCGTTTCCTTTCCCTCAGTCTCTGCTGGTGCAGACGAGCCGTCGTGCATCCGAGAAGATCGACCTCAAGTTCATCGACACCACCTCCAAATTCGGTCACGGCCGCTTCCAGACCGCCGAGGAGAAGAAGGCGTTCATGGTAAGACTCACTCGAGCCTCCATGTGCACTCAAGCAGCTTTTAGAGTCTCTGCAAAGATGAGAACTGGCAGCAGATGCCTGATAATGTTACTTGAACAGTTTTATCCTGATGTCACAAATCCAACTCTACTGTAGCGCTTCTCTACGCACTGTTCGTAATCTGGTTCACTCTCCGTATGAACTGTGGGTTCCATTCCAGTGCCACAGTGAGCTCCATTGAGGCAGGGGAGCAGAGCTGCTGTGACTGCTCCCTGTTCACTCTCTGGAAACAACCGGCTGCTGAGCCGCTTCGTGAGCCGCAGCGTTCTAGGACCACTGCTGATGTTTGTCCTGTTTTCTGTCCTCACAGGGACCACTCAAGAAGGACCGTATCGCCAAGGAGGAGACTGCCTGAAGTCCTCACCGGTCTCTGCCGCCGTCGCCTGTCTGCAGAGTTGTTTAATAAAAAAAGAAACTGATTATGTCTCAGGAATTCATTTAAATGTGTTTCTGTCCCATGAATGTAGTTCGTTTTCTAAGCTAATTTGAGTCTTTGTTCCATTCAGTGTGGTGAATAAGATTCTGACTGCTTGTGTAGTTTGTAAAGTGGGTGACAAAGTAAAGGTCAGACATGCAGAAATAAACCTGGTTCTCATAGTAAAGTTCTCCATGCAGGGAAAAAATTATTGAAAGCCTTAATGTTAATTCTTGCAGTCTTCAGAGCAACTAAACTTAAAATGCACAATCTTATAAACTGCATTTAGCAAATCTGCAACCTGTAAAGACGTGAAATGCTCACTTACAAAACGTGAAGAGTTTTTACGAAGAAAATAGAAGTATAACTGTTCAGAATTGGTCTTGCAGGTAGTTAGATCAGAATCAACTGTGTAGTAAAGACTCTGGGGGGGGGGGCCTCCTCCATGCAGCAGTGATGGACGGGTGGAGCCGACGCGGCAGCTTTCACCCGGCTGTGCGTCCTTGAGCCGTCCGGCTGACAAGTCTTTGGCACTCGGTGTAATTAAGCTGCGACATCATCAGCCTCCTCACGGCCAAAACTAAAACCCTTCAGGTGATGAGGACCCCCCCTCCCTCCCAGAGGGGGGCCTGAGGAGCCTCCACAAGCCGTAATGATGTCCGGCTTCTCTGCATAATATTCAGCCCTCGTAAGAGGTCCTTCAAGGTCCGTCCTGCCTCGGGGGGGAGGGGGGTGATGGGGCTCAAGGACGGGTCGCTCTTATCAGCAACCATTTCAAGGGTTTGACGTTTTCCAAACCAAAGCAGAATATATCCACTAAAGGACATGACCCGAAGCCCTGTCAGTGCTGTGGAGACGGGCCTGCTGTTGCATAACACCCCCCAGTGGCGCTGACCTCTGCCCTGCTTCAGAGCTGCACTCCAAGCTCCCACACAGCTCCTCTTTACATAATATGGGGGGGGGGGGAGGTTGTGGCTCAGGTGATGGAGCTGCTCGTTACCACAAAGTGCTTTATTTTCATTATCTGTCTAAACGTCTGGATGTAAAGTGATTTGAGTACATATAAATACATAGAAGCCGGTCCATTTACCCCGGGGAGGGGGGGGGGGGTCCTTTACATGCGCTATCCTGCAGAGGAACGTCACGTCCTGTTGCAGCAGCTGTTGCTAGCGGGACAGCAGCCAGGTAACCAGGGTGCATGCTGGGACAGCAGAGAGGAGCTTGAGTTGTGCGTGCGCGTGCAGTGGTTTGTATGCATAAGTGTGTGTGTGTGTGTGTGCGCGTGCGCTGGCACAGTCACCGGCAGTGTGGTGCTGCAGCGCCGCTCCACCTGACGGAGGCCCTCGGCCGCTGGTGGTGTGAAGGCGACTCGGGGTCTGTTGTCCTGATTCTATGAACGCAAACAATGACCAACGTCTCAAAGTTACTTCTGCGTTTGTGCTCATGTCCCCTTCACGTGCACAGAAATCCTTTGAGACTAAGTGACACGTTGGACACCAGGACGCTGCTGTTTGATGTAAACTGAACATCTGGGGAGTGTCAAACTAGTGTGCAATTGCATGCTGGGAGATTGTGATCTGATAAACGACTAATGAAAATTATCCTTTGAGGACGTGTTGGAAGTCTTTCATCCTCAGAGGTTAATGGGATGCTGCATCTATCATATCTATCATATATCTATCATACAGTATATAAATATATATACAGATGTTTATGCCAAGTGGACAATTGGCTCCTTAAACAGCAGCTCGTATCAATTGCTGCAGCCAAAGAATCCTTTTATTCTCCTTCCACTACAAATGAGTTTTGACAAGTCATACCGTAGAGATCTGGAAGCCTTTCTCCTCCTGCAGCGAGCCGCCTGCCGTCACGCCACCAGAGGGCAGAACCAAGCGCTGCGTTCGCTTCACGCATCCCGGAGCACTTTGTGTGCCGTAGCCCACTTCGGCCCCTCCTCTTCGGCGCGCTTTCTTCTTCTTCTTCCCTTTTTCTCTCTGTGTAACCGGCCTCCATTCAGAGGCGGGTTTAAGAGCTTCGGCTGATCTGAGGATCAGCGGCGGAGCAGCTGAGGCCTCGTGGCTGATGTATTTGTGAGTGGCGCTCGTGTCAGATGAGAACGCGTCGCGCTGCGTTTGCTCCCAATGAGCTTTTTTCCCCCCTTTTTCCTTTTTCGGTTGGTTGGCCGTGCTCACAGCGCTCTGTTGCCATCCAACTCCAGCATGACCCAAAAATACCCGGGGTGAGCGCAGTCAGCAACTGCTCTCTGGTCAGCACAAACAACAGGCCGTGCACACGCACACACGCACACACGCACACACACACACACACACACACGCACACACACACACACACACGCACACACACACACACACACACACACACAGATTCAGTGTTTGCACGCACGGGAGAAAGACAAACATTCCTCTGACAAACCTCCACACACACACACACACACACACGTTTCAGGTTGCATTTTGTTGCCACAGCAAACCTCGGCCCCTCCGTTCTCGGGTGACTTGAAGTTGGCGGGGGCTCCGGGTGACCTCGCGGCGCTCGCTCTCCGTCCCAGGAGGTCGTTGTCCGGTGGAGTCGGAGAAAGGTCGTCTGTCGGTTGGACGCGAGGTTACGGGAACCTAAACTCAAATCCAGCGACCCCACCCCAACCTGCACCACCTTCCCTCTGATCACACGGCACTGCAGAGACGCTTTGATCTCCCCAGCGGGGGAGAGAGGGAGGCCAACGCAGGAGGGGGAGAACAGGGGGGGTCAAATGCTGCAGAGGAGAGAGCTGCTGATTGAACTGAACTTGTGCTGAAGACTTGAGGGCTTCCTTTTTGTTGAAAGGTCACACTGCCGCAGACCCCCACAAAGACCCCCACAGAGACCCCCACAGAGACCCCCACAGACACCCCCACAAAGACCCCTACAGAGACCCCCGAAAAGACCTGTCGAGTCGTCCTTCTGGGGATCAATTTGGATATTTATTTACATTGTGACTCAGCATGTACCACCACACACAGAAGAAGACCAGTCTGTGGGGGCACCGGTGATCCTCGTCGATCCAACAGGCAGATTCATTCATACAACAGACACCTGCACGGCGGAACGAGAAGCACGATCTCCTCCACACGCACGCCTTTCTCTTCAGTGCGATCAGGGCGTGTAAAGTGAATTCTGAATAAAGAGGAGCCCGTTCACTCGGACTGCCGCGTTGACATATTTCTGCCTCTTAATGTGTCCGTGAACTCGCCGGTGATTCAGCATCTCAGCACTTCTTCCAACGCAAACTTTTTTCTCCCCCCCTCACTCGATGAATCTGCCGAGTCCTTCTACTCACTCGTGTAGTCTGCGTGAAACACCCGTGGTGTGTGTGCGTGTGTGAGACAGGACGGATCCGTGCAGGAGGCCGAACCTTCGTGGACTTTCTCCTTCAGAAAGAAGCTCGGTGACGAATTGTGGGTCAGAGCTGCTTTGTCCTTCAAACGGGTTCTTCCGGTTTGCGGTGGGTAATAAAGTACTTTATAAAGATGCTTATAACGCTGTTATAACCTGTTGTCATTCTATAATTATACTCATGAGCACTTATACAAACTTACTTACACATTATGAAGCACTTTCTGCTCAAACGCCTGCTTACTTCCACACATGCACACAGCTACAGAAACCACCAGGACCTCATCGGCGCCTTCAGCGTCATGACTGCTGCGCTGAAGTGTGAAGCTTCGGTAGGGAAACAGAAAGAAACCAGAGCTGCAGGTGAGGCGACCGTCCGGTCTTCAGAGTGGGAGATCTGCTCGTTTGTGACGAGTGTTGTGAGGCAAAGTGTGTTTAGAGACACGCAGTGAAACACGGCGCTTTGTTCCCCCCAGGGTTCGTATTTTATTCATCAGGACTTGATGCATCCAAGTTTAGGATCATTCGGTTTTGGCACCTTTAAAGATTTCATTTTCAATTTGAACAACACGTTAAAAATCAAAACAAACAAAGAAATGACTAAGGCTGTGTGAGTTTTCAAAATAAAATACATACATACATATATTTATAAAGAAATCAACCAAACCATTTAAAAAAGCAGTTTTGTTCAATGTTGTTTGTCTGGTTTGTCTCACAAAATCAATAAGATAATTGAACTAAATAAATTCAAAAGAAAACAAGAAGAATACACATAAAAACATTAATACTTTAAACTTTAGCGTCTTTGCTTTTTTCCCCTTATAATTATTTACCTTTAAAACTTAAGTTTCTCAAGAGCAGATTTGCTGTAATTTTATAGCATGCATTAAATTTCTGAAATTGTGAGTCACCTAGCTTGTCTTGAACTATTTTATATTTAACTTGTGTTTGGCGTCCTCTTCTTTTCCTTCCCCTCTGCTCCTTCCTTTTTTTATTGTCGTGTTTGGAGTCTGTGACCTTCGACCCCTTTTGTGGGTGGCTCTTTCTGTCGAGGGGTTCGACCCCCCCAAAAAAAAGAAAGCGAACAGGGGCCGAGAAAAAGGCGAGAAGGTTCTATCAAAAGAATAGATATTACTCTACTGCTGCTACCTGAAGCTCCGCCTCCTGATCGCAACCTTCAAACCCGCCGGAACCCAAAGAGTCTTTTCTCATTCCGACAACAGCACTTTGTTTGGTTAACTTGTTCCTTTTTTTTCTCTTTTTGCTTCGTTAAAGTCTGTAAATCTTGATTATTAACGTAATAATGTATTTATAAAAGTAATACATTTATATATATATATATATGTGTATATATATATATTTATAGTACCTTTGATAGAGATTACAGATTGGGCAAATTCTTACGGAATCCCAAACTGTAACAATTCACAGTTTTAATGCAAAAAATGAACAAAGGAGTCAATAAATGAACGAGGTGTATATCTGGGCTTTAACTTGAACCTGTGGGGCAAAACCTGTCAAAACCAAAATTTTTACCTCATAAATGCCCCTCCCCCTCCTACGCCCCCCCCTATTCTCTCCTCAAGTGCCCGAAACCCCACAAACGAACCCTCACGCCGCCGACCCGTCGACCCGCCCTCAACAACGGCAATGGAAAAGTCATGCAGCCGAACAAAAACAACAAATGTCTATAAACATGGAAGTCCGTCCGTCCGTCCGTCCCCCCCCCGCGTGTCTCCCGGCCCCGCGTGGCCTCCCTCATACCGGCGTGGTGCGGCGGTTGGCTGTGTTGGTCTGGCTCGAGTCTTTCTGGTCCTTCTGGATGCAGTTGTGGACCTGCAGGAAGTTGTGGTCCCTCTCCGAGTTGTAGGTGGCCGTGGGCGTGCCGGAGGACTTGAGGGTGTCCCGGGGCAGCGTGTACATGGAGATCTCCGTGGACGGCAGCGCGCTGAAGCCCTTGAGGCCCACCGGCGAGGTGTCGCGCGAGTGGGACGGGTCCGTGGAGCGGGAGGAGGAGCGCGAGCGGCGCCTGTAGCGGTAGCGGTAGCTGGGGATTCGCGTTATGGCGGAGCCCTGGAGGTAGTCGGCGGCGCGCGCCCCTATCCGGAGCTGCCGATGCCGGTCGATGAACATGTGCACGGCCAAGACGCCCACCATCTCAGCCATGATGAAGGACAGGGCCCCGAAGTAGAAGGACCAGCCGTAGGAGTAGCTGTTCTTCTTGGAGTCGCTCTTCGAAGGGTCCCCCGAGTTGGCTGATATGTACACGATGATCCCGATGATGTTGCTCAGGCCTGCAGGGGTCGGAGTGGTGGGTTATGGGTAATGGGTTTGTGGGGGGGAAACGAGACAAAAAGTCGGGATGAGCTCGCGTACGATGAACTTCACCTTCACAAACATGTGTTTCATGCACATTAATCCGTTCATTGATCGGCGGATCGGCTGCAGCTCCGCGGCGGACGACATATTCCACGCGCCGTCACACGTCGTCTGCGTTCTATCCTGAGTTGTTAGTTGGTCGGGACACGCGGAGAGATATTTGACGTGGCGTCTCGGCTTGGATGGATCGTGGGGAAAGTGTGTCAGGGACACCTTATTTTTAGAGACGTGTCCCGCAGGACGGCTTTTAGCCCAGCGACAGGATCAGGAGAAAAGAAAAGAGGACAAGAGGAGGACGAGTGGAAGAAGAGACTTGTAGCTGCAGTGCGGGAGACGCCAGCGGTACAACGTTGATTACAACAACTTAACGGAAACGTTTATTAACTCGCCTCAGAGTTGTATGAGTGGATCAATGAAACTCCCTTTCCTGTCCATATGAAGTTAGCTTAGCACTTCTTATGTGAAACTAAACTATAATTTGTCCTGTTGCGTACGAACAACCTGAGTATAAGTACCTAATATTGAAGCTATTGAACCCTTTTAGAAGAAGGGGCCTGCACACCGCCGTGGACCCACCTGCCGACACGAAGAAGATCCCGGCGCTGAGGATGATGTTGTGGCGCGACTTGTAGAACTCGCTGGCAGCGATGCACAGGCCGCCCATGAAGAGCAGGATGACGCTGAGGATGGGGAAGATGCTGGAGGCTCGCACCGCACCTGGGAACCAGAGAGGGGGGGGAGGGGGGGGCGATGTGTGTGAGAACATCCTAATCAACACCCCATCGGGCCTGTGAAAGACTCCATCAACACTGTCTAGTGTGCATCCCCACAGCGGGCCCTGTTACCCAACCTTATGTAATCACCCCACTGCCCCCCCCCCCCCCCCCCCCTCCACCCCTCCTCCTCTCCGTGCAGCATCATGTGGATGTGCAGTCGACAGAAGCGCTACGGGGGCTCTGGCATGCACATCAGCGGGGGCCGCAGTGCAGAGGGACGCAGCCCGTCGCCCTTGAAGCTCTGCAGCGTCCTTGCAGCTAATTATCAAGAAGCAGCAGAGGAGGGATTTGAAGCCCCCCCACACCCCCCCTATTTTTGAGGGTCGGGGGTCAAACAAAGAGCTGCGCCCTCGGGTGCCAGGTAAAATGAAGAGTCATCGCGCAGTTTGGGAAGCAGGCAGATCTGCCCCCCCCCCCCCTTTCCCTCCTGTTTAACATGCGCACACAAACCTCCATCAAGCGGGTGGGTGTTTCAACACCACCTCGTCAGCACTTTCAGCAGCTTCTCCCCAAAGTGCTGACGTAGTTCCCAGTAGGCCGCGCGCTGAGCTAACCCCCCCCCCCCCCCCCCCGCTCCCCTCACGGGGCCACGCCGGCGCTCCTGGGGGTCCATCGGCCCGCCTACCGCCCGCCATTCACCGCCTCCGCCTCCACCCTCGTGTCTTCAAGACCAATTTGTGGCGCCCGGGGGCTCAGCGGGGCCACGCCAGCTGCATCATCGCTCAGCGGTAACCACGGCGAAGCTACAAACATAACGTTTATCCCTACAGAGCTTGCGTGGAGGAATGATGATTGAGCGGTGAAAATGACGCGGAGGTACAGCGACACCGGTGACAATAAGGAGCCAAGACGTTGGTTAAACAATAAAAACTTCCGTTTCCTCAGGTGGACGCGTGAGAGGAAGAGACGCTTCGTTTCAGTCGGCGTGACGCCGAGCGGCCTCCGGCACCGCGCGATCGATCCGCTTCGGTTTAGAGGACATTGACCCGAAATCCATCGGACGACCGTCCGCCCCGAGGTCACAACGGGAATGATTTTTTGTGACCTTTCTGCTTGTGCCCCTCCCCCCCCCCCCCACCCATCAGGGCAAAACCTTTCAGCGATTCACTGAATCTGAATCCGAACACCATCGTCCAAGACTTCCGTTCTCCACACGCTGCTCCGCCTTCTAACGAGGTCGCCTCCACCGGGCGTAAACACGACGTTAAAAAGTGACAATGCTTTTTATTCCCCACCCCCCCCCCCCCCCCTCTTTGTCTGCTTGTGGCGACCTGAGGGGCTTGAGGTGGTTTAGGGTTACCGGTGAGGTAACTTGATTAAATATTAAGTTTTGCAAATGCATCGCTCCTCCTCAACCTCCCCCTCACTCCCCCTCACTCCCCCTCACGCGGCCGTTCGTTACCGGGGAGACTCATTTCCATCCAGCGGCTTAATTTGAAGGCAAAAGAAAGACGGAGGCCGCCTGCATTGATCAGTGAGGGAGGAGAGATGCTCTGTGCCGGACCTCAGACCTCACGAAATAATGGTGCCAACTTTAAATCCCCATAGACTGATGGAGGGTGAAGAGTTATCGGAACGCCCTGCAGCACGACCTTGAACTGCAAAGTTGCTAAAGACCACTTCTACTGCTCTCTCTATCTGAATGTCAGAATGACTTTAAAACAGGCTTTCGCTGTGGTTTTAACGCTGTACAGAGTTCGTAAGTGCAAAGTATTTATTATTCATTAGTTGCAAAGGTCACAGAAAGATTCAGATCCTGGTCGCAAAGACAAGAATGTTGCTTTAATTTATAAAAATAATGCTGTTCAAGAGTAATATGAATAAATGCCGGTTAAAAAAGGTCCATAAAAGAACAGAACCTTTATACAATAGTATAAATCATCATGACGTGAAGTGTCTAATGAAGCCCATTCTGTTTGAACTCTCCTTCAAACCACATTACATCCAAAGAGTTGAACCCCCGTCGTGGCAGCCGGTCGTACAGAACGAGGCCCTCGGGGGGGCCGAAGCGTCTCCGACGTCCTGACAGCAGCGATGGAGCTTCGCAGGGCGAGACGGACAAATGTTACAATTCACAAAAAATGGCTCCTTTTCTCACGGACTTCCACCCGACCCGGAGGAGTCGCCCCCTGCTGGCCGGGATAATGAACGCCATCTGGCGAGGACGTCACGTTGCGCCTCGCGAGCACGAGCGCGGCTAAGCATCCCGTTGCCATGCCAACGTGATGCTTAGGGGGGGGGGGGGGAATCGTATCAGGAGGACGGGACAGTAGCTGTGCCCCCGGAGGCGGGGAGGCTGCATCGAGGCCACCTATTTAAAACGAGGACTTCCTCAGCAGACTGTGGAACATCTTACTCTGCTTCTCTTCAGCATCGGCTGAGCCGCTGACAGAGATTTGGATTCTGCCCGAAAGGGACGTTTAAACCCGCCAGCGACTCTCCTGGAACCAAATCAGATGTTTTATAGGCATGTGATAGATGACACAGAACACACAGAACACACTGTGCTGCTTAATAGGTGATAACTAATACTCTTATTATAGTGGTTTAATCATCATACAAGAAGAAACATGTTGGACCCATTTTTTAATATCGTTTGCCCTGTTGGACACACTTACGATTTAACAAAGTAAAAGTACCAATACAGTGTGTTAGAAATACTGAACCTACAACCTTGAGAACCAACAGCGTAGCTGTGTTATTTAGAGTTTATGACAGACGAGAGAACACAGAATGATTCAGATAACGTGTTTCTTAAAAAATTAAAACGATTAAATATGTTTCAGTAGAAACTTCAAATGCAACGATCATTGAACGACCATGACATGCATTTAAAAGTCTCCTTTCACTGTGATGTCAGTGGACAAGTAGACTTTACTGCTGTTGCTGGTGGAGGCGGAGCTACTTTTATGCCAATTTAAGGCTAAAAGATTAAAACTCCTTTTCAGCGAGCGCCATCCTCGTGGGAGAAGAGCCTCTGGGACGCTGCTGGGGGGGGTGAAACGGTGCCAATCTCGGGGCCGCTGCGAAACCCACAACCGCCCCGACCGAGCGAGAGCCGCGACCTTGGCGCCGATAGCTAGCGACCTCTGCGGCGTCTCGCCCCCCCCGGAGGCCGTCGCCCCGGCACACATGAAAGGACCCTCCGGGGAGCCCGGGATGAACGCCGCGGTGGACGTTTTTCATGTGGGTCGAGGTCGCGGCCACAGACGCCGCCGCACCTTCGCTTTGTCGCCGCCCTGACCGCTCGACCCCCCCACGCGACCCTCCACATGTGTGACGCCCGGTTGAGTTTCTGGGGCTGAACAGCAGCTCGCACACATTATGATTCTCCTCCGCTTCGTGTGGCGGGAGGTCTTAGTCCTGATGGACCTCAGCACAGACAGGTTCTGTCCGGGGTCAGAGGGGTCGGCCACCATCTTTTTAGCTCGCTTCAGAGACCTGGAAGCGAACAAGTCCTGCAGGGACGGCAGATTGCAGCCGATCAGCCTCTCTGCAGAGCGGAGGACGCGCTGCAGCCTGCCCTTGTCCTTGGCTGTGGCTGCAGCGTACCAGACGCCGATGGAGGAGCAGAGGATGGACTCCATGGTGGCCGTGTAGAAGTGCACCATTATCGTCTTTGGCAGGTTGAATTTCTTCAGCTGCCTCAAGTTAACCCCAAGGTGCCCGTTCAGGATGCGAACATCTGCTGTACGAGAATCAAGAGGCAATTATTCCAAAGATCTAACGTTGTTACTCATTTGTGAATCCGTTTTTTTAGTTACTCTCAATGTACTTACAGATGAAATACGATAAAACGCTACGTATTACGACACCAGCTCTTCCACATCTCCAGCCGTCAGACGACCGTCGGCGTGAGCTTGTTTTGGCAAATTGTTCCATTTGTCGAGCTCGAAATGTTCCAATCGAATGGAAGAATCGCCTCATCGTATCGGCCGGAACCGTTTGTTTGTCTGCATTCGCATCCTGGTTTTGGATCCCACTGGGGTCAATCAGTTTAAATAACAGGCCGAATCAAAAGACACAAAGAGACGGCAAAGAAAAACAAACTATCCTCTGATTTCTATTTCTACTCTTTTCCTAGCGATGATTGGCACTTTTCTATTTACCAACAATATAACTGGCTGTTTCCTGTCAGATGCCAAAATGAGAATTGGCACCCGAGTTTGCTTCCGCCAGATGGAGCGATAACTGAACCGATGAATGTTGTCTGTGTTTGGTTTCCTTGAGCCTCCAAACACACAGAAGAGGCGACGGGTTTCCCACATTACAACCACACGAGTCAAAGTTCAATCAATCCGTTTTCATTTTTCGGTTGGGGGTATCCCATCAGTCGGGGGCCTTCATGCTGGCCCCGTTAGCTCCGCACGGCTCTGTGGTCAATGCCAGCGTGCCAACCGGCTCCCAGAGACACGGGGGGGGGGGGGGGGGGGGGGGGACGGGGGACGGGGGACGGGGGGGCAGATACTCTGTGAGCCGGATTGATCCCCAGCTCGGCCTGGTGTCCGCGAGCCGGGCTGACAAAACAAACTGGATGAGGCTCGTTGGGGGGGGGGGGCGGTCCTGGTGCAATAAACAGTAAATGATAGGAAGAGCACACACACACACACACACACACACACACACACACACACACACACACACACACACACAAGGGAGCAGGTTACAAGTTAAAAGCCTTATAAAATCAACTAAAACCAGCAATACCACACAAACAAACAGGAACACACTCCTCTTTGCACACTCCATCCCTCTCTCCTTCTCTCCCTCTCTCCTTCTCTCCTTCTCTCCTTCTCTTCCTCTCTCCTTCTCTCCTTCATTGACAGGGTTGAGAGGAAATTAGCATTGGCTCTTAATCAGCCTCCCCCAGCCCAGAATGTGCTGATGTGCAGGACAGGGTCATGCTAATCAGGTGCCTCAGCTCCCGGGCACATTGATTAAATACTACAAACGCTTATTAATCCCCTCCACACCTCCTCCTCCTCCTCCTCCTCCTCCTCCTCCTCACCGGGCCCTGGCATCGCCCTCGTCCTCCACCAGAACCTTGTCGTCTCTCACCCATCTCGACCCCCCCCCCCCCCCCCGTCCACAGAACACCTCCGAGGGAGGTGGTGTTAAAACGTGTGAGACAATGTGCATAAACAAAGGAAATTAGCTTTGGTGGCTAAATTCAAAATTGGCGAGAACGCTTACGCAGCGTTCGGCCGCATGCGCGAGCTTATGCGTCCTGACAACACACCTCGCCGGCACAACGCTACTTGACTCTGAACTGATTAGAAAAGAAGCGTCCGTCTCCCCCGCTGGCTCTGCGAGGTGGAACCGCAGGGAGCTCAGGTGTTCACATCTGACGTTTTGAAGACGTCGCCGGGGCTTCATTAACTTAGTTTTGTGTCTTTTGTTTGCACTCATTTATGTCGTCTTGTCTTTTTCAGGGAGTTTCTTAAATCTATTCTCCATCACTCTTCTCACAACGTCCACTGAATGTCCACTAATCTACTTAAAATGTTCTTAAAAATCACCTCCAAGTGACAGAACACAATAATCACAATAATCAGTTTCGGTTTTTCTTTCTGCTGTTTGAAATCACCTTGACGATGAGACAGAAAATTAATCCGTTTTCGGTATTTGCTGTTTTTTAAGTCCCGAGAGAACATTTGATATGTGCATGTTTTGGATTGCGGGACGGACAGCCGGCAACATTTAATGGAGGGCTGATGTCCACGGATTATTCTGTCCGCCGTCCCAGCGGACGATAAGAGACGTTTGAACATCCTGCATCTGCAGAGGCAATTTAGCTCAATCCGCTCAAAATGCACAACATTCAAGGCCATTTATTCCAAATCTAGAATTCATTTTTTAGAAACCTAAAAACCTCCTCAGACAAGATTGAAAGCAGATTTGATCCTAAACTGAATTATGAGTCATGATCTGAAATGATCAAAAGCGTCTCAGGACTTAAAGGCCACAAAAAGCGTTCTGCTTCCAGAGAGAAACCAACACAAAGACTTTGGAGCGTTCGCACCTCGTATCTCCAACTCGTGTTCCTTTCATATTCATGAAGAGCTGCAGGAAGCTTTCAAACAAACAAAAAGCCAAAGATTCCAACCTCCCGTAACAATTCCTTGTTTTTCTCTGTGTAGCTTAGGAAATATCACAGAAGAAACATCCTCTTTTCAGTAATGTTTTCATCATTTGTTGCATCGCTGCAGATTAAACTGACCAGCAAGACATGAAGGAGTTAAAATACAAGATACAACAATAATGCGTCTACATCATGTTTAATATTATCATTCTGGGACGTTTACTAAAGACTGAAATCAGGACTTTCACTGGATCTTTTAAATGATAAACGGGTCCCTTTTGCTCTGCTGCACCATTAGTGACTCCCTCACAACTGGGATCAATTCACACGACAGGCCCGCTCAGACAATTAAAGTTCCCTCCACAGAACACATTTCTATTACTGTAATTACGCCTGGACGTCTGAGGGACAAGCAGAGCTCAGCGTGGCCGAACGCCGCGATTTTCATCCCCGGTCACGGCGAATGATGAACGCAGTAATCCTGCTCAATGAGAACGTGCAATTATACAAAGGTGTGCAATATCGGAATCGTTTCTGTCGCATCGCTCCCATTGAAGAGATTTACCAAACACGCGTTTTATTTTGAAATTTCCAGCACAAATGGTTAAATCTGCCATTCTGCTTTATTCTCTGGACGCACACATTCACACATGCCTTGCATTCCAGGGAAAGCAATGCATTGTGGTCGCTCCTCCGAGCCAACGGTCAAACGGGTGATTGTGTGTCTCCAGTTTGCTGCAAGTAAAATACAGTCATTTTACAGCAAATGGCAGTATACTGCTGTATACTTTTTATGGGAAATTGTAAATTGTAGCTTACTGGATAAAAAGGCTGGCTGTTTTTTTTTGGGCATCTCTGCGGTTTCCTCTCGCGCCGAGAGACTTTGTTACACGATGAATGTCGCCGCGAGCGAACCGCGACACCTGCGACGGGCAAAGCGCTAATACATCATCGCCTGCCCGCCCCGACAGGCCTCATCCCGGGGGTCACGTGACGCTCAAACTGGCAGCAGAGCCTCGGCCCCACGAGCCCCCCCTGCGTGTCCCGCTCCAGACCCATTGATTTTATCGGGCGACGCCAAAACCGGCTCAGGCCGGCGTCCAGTCTGCCGCGAGGCCTCGGGGCGTCACAGCCTGTGACGAGCCCGCCCTTCTGTCATCAATGTCAGCGAATGTTCTCAGATGAGCGAGCGCAAAACACCAGAGGCGCAGATTAATGCCGGCGCTCGGGGGCAGAGAACCCACCCGGGAAAAGTTCACAAGACAGTTAATTGAGAGGGTATGAAGGGCGCCGATATGGCGCTTATTAGCTTGTAGCGGGGAAGTGGGGCACGCTGCAGGGTGGGGGTGGGTTCTTCCCAGTGGGCTGCTGGGTGAGAAAAACAATCCGACAACAAGCAAAGCAAACAAATACGCAGCCTGGAGTAAGAAACACAAGACGAACCACAGAGAGAAATGACGGCGGAGGTTATACGAACATAATCGCTCGTGTAAAACAAAATTACAAGATGTAATGTTCATTTATTCACGCATACCACTGGAAAAACAATCATAATTACTAAAATAGTTGTTTTTATTTTCAGGATTATTTGCATACCCCCTCGTCTCTTTACTGCGCTGACTTGATGTCTTTCAGTTTAGCATTAGTAGCTTGCATAACGGGGCGTTTCCTGGGCTTTCTTCCTTCTCTCTCAGCTGCTCAGCGCCCAGCGGAGCGGCGGATGATGGGAGCTCCGACACGCCACGATCTAAAAAAAAAACCCCACCGGCGCTTTAGTGCGCCTCAGCTGGCTTACGTAACCCCGTTGTGGATGTGCAAACCGCCTCGCTATACTGGGAGAGCTCACGGAACGGACACGCGGGAGCCGCTGACGCGTGCGCGGCGCGTTGGTTTGTGTGCGACGGCAGATCAGAGTGCGCGTTTGACGAAGCGTATTTTGCAGTCGCACGTTTGTGTGTTTTTTTTTCCCCAGAAGCACCACAGCAGCAGCAGATATCTCCCTCCTCCTCTCTACGCCTGTGATGACATCACCGGTGTGCCCCCCTCGTTTTCTGATGTCACTTCCGCCGGGGCCTTCACCTGAAGTGACATCATTTCTGTTGCATAACTAACCCTCTGCCCCCCACCCACCCCCCCTCCTGTGAGAGCAGAGGAAGCTTTGACCACCCAGAGGCGCCGGGAAGCCGCATTATGGAAATACCAGGTGGGTGAAAAGGAAAACGGGCCTCCTCCGTGACCTCATGCCCCCCCCCCCCCCCCCGCCCCTTTATACAGCTGAACACTATACGGATCGCCCGGTCTCGCTTTCAATCCGGAGAGACGGCGACAGCGGCTGCACAGCTCCTGCCATGAAGCGTTGTGGGTGTGAGGGTGAAGAGAGACAGCGATGGAGAGGCCTGACCTATATAAGAAGGAGGCTGAAATATTTATGGATGCGAGTGTCCTAATTGGCAAGCCACTGGGAGCACTGCGGCCTTCTCCTCCAATCACAGCCGGGGAAGAGGTTAGCGCGCGCACACAGGCGAGCGCCGGCGGTCCGAGGGAAACCGGGGCGACGGCTCCACCCCGCAACCCCCCCACCCCTCCTCGTCGGCCCGAGAGGAGCCTCTTCGCCAAGACCGACCTTCCCCTCCTCAAAGGGCTCCGGCGTCGTTGGAATCATCACCGGAGCTGTTATCTTACCCGCCCTCTCTGGCACATACGGACGGGAACAACCGCTCGGAGCGCCGAGTCAAACGCCGCCTAATTGGCTGGGCTTAATCCGCGGCCCCCCGTCACGCACCGCTTGGCTCAATCGCCGTCCCCACTGATGGACACGGAGACACAGACACTTTCTGACTTGCGGGCTTTTAATCAAATAAATGAATGAAATCAGTGTTTCAAGATACCTGAAAAGTGTGATCTATTTCCCATTAGGTTCTTATAGACGTATGTGTGCGGGAAAAAGTTAGATACGTCCTTCTGTGTCTCCATCAAGTGATGTCACTGGAGTTAGTGTCCTTTGAAGACGACAGGTTAAACAAATAAAAAGAAGTTTCTCTCCTCTCCTGCAGGCTGCATTAGCTGCCACTAGCATACCAATGGCTGCATTAGCTGCTAGCATAGCAAAGGCTGCAATAGATGCCACTAGCATAGGACAGGTTGCGTTAGCTGCTACTAGCATAGCAATGGCTGCATTAGCTGCTAGCATAGCAAAGGCTGCAATAGATGCCACTAGCATAGGACAGGTTGCATTAGCTGCTACTAACATAGCAATGGCTGCATTAGCTGCTAGCATAGCAAAGGCTGTAATAGATGCCACTAGCATAGGACAGGTTGCATTAGCTGCTACTAACATAGCAATGGCTGCATTAGCTGCTACTAGCATAGCAAGGGCTGCATTGGCTGCTACTAGCATAGCAAAGGCTGCAATAGCTGCCACCAGCATAGAACAGGCTGCATTGGCTGCTACTAGCATAGCAAAGGCTGCAATAGCATAGGACAGGCTGTATTAGCTGCTACTAGCATAGCACAAGTGAATGAACTGTCGGCAGTCGAGTTGCATTGTAGGGAATGTTGGCAGAAGAAAAAGAAACTTCTGCTAGATTGATTTAGATGAAACGCCGCTCGGTGAGTTTCTCCTTGTTTGTCTGCCTTCGTCTCTCCACTGAACACAGAACATTCACGTGAAACCAGCATCAAACTGCCGGTGATTGGCAGCTGAAACGTGACGACTTATCCCGACACTGTTCGTACAGACTGCTGCTGTGTCACACGCGTCCGCGTCATTGGTTTTCCGATGCAGAGGCGCTCTCCAAATAAGTTTCTCAGTTAAGTTTAACAGATCACAACGTAGAGAACGTCCAGATTGGAAAACAACAAGATCCTCCTGATTGGACCAGAGCAGCAGAAACAAAACAAACTAAAATCTGGAAAAGTGAATGCAGATTTACAGATTTTCCGTTGATAAAATGTTCATTGATGATTTATTGCTTTCTGTTTTTGCTATAACTGCAATAACCCCCTGCAGTGTAAACCAACAGTACATCACAAGCTCAGTCCTTTCTCTTTTGCGAGGATTAGCAGGTAAATGAGTTGGACAAGCTTCTCCGTCTTGCTTGCACAAAGGGAAAGAGAGCAGAAATCAATGGGCTGTGTTTACAGGGTACACGGCCGACTGCAACACTGCACGTTGTGTTACACACGGCCGGGCAGTGAAAACAGACGAGCTGCCTGGCAGGACTCAGTCTGTAAAGCGGCCAGAGACAGCAGGAATCAGTTATTCTGAGAACTTTGTGTCGGGGGGGACGACGGGAAGAGAGGGAGACTCACGTAGGAAGTACTCGGATGGGTCCGCCTGGTAGTCCGTTTCCTCAGGAAAGTGGTCTATCTGTTTACACATCCCTTTGAAGTTTCCTGTTTGGGAGGAAAAAAGAGGATTCAGTTGAGTTCACACTCAAAAGAAACAAACTTCTCTTTAAGTGACCCACAAGCTCACGCCCGTGAGTCCCTGGGTGGTGTCAGAACAGTTCATGGAGGACCCTTAAAATGTCTCTGGCACGGACCAGGAGGAGATGCTCCGAGCTCAGGACCTCTCGGGGCAGCAGGTGGCGGCTTGTAAACAAGGGCGCGGCAGCTGGTGCGACCTGGAGCCGCTCCAGCTGCCGCGCGCCCGGGGAACCTCGTCTCTTAATGCTTGTTCACTTCGCTGACACCTCGTTGGGGTGCGGCTCCCCTGTCCGTCCAGGAACCCCCCCACACACACACACACTCACTCCCCCCCTGGTTCACTCTCTTCTATTTGCAGTCTCTCAGCGGAGTTTTAGCATTGATGAGGTCGCTCAAAGTGGCGCGGCGGGGAGGCGGCCATTACCGCGACCTGCTGCTGCAGCGGGGAGAGGGTGGGGGTCGTGGGGGGGGGGGGGGGGGGGGGGGGGCGGGGGGAGATGCCCGGGCGTTTGATTCTACCAGGTTAGCGTTTGCATTAACTTCTTCATGTCCTCTCCCTCCACTGCCCCTCTAATTAGGTGAGCAGGTGTTGGTAACCATGGTGCCAGGTGTTGCCGAGGAGGTTTTGGCAGTGAGGCATGATGGACACAGCGGGGGGCAGTTATTACTTTGTGAACGGGCCACATGTAGCGGCCACCCCGCCCTCCCACAGGGACGACCAATCAGACATTATTGCGTCCGCGCCATTTGTGCGGCATCTACCTGCAGGATACTTTGTCTCAAGTCATTTGTTGAGTTTCCACCAAAATGTGGGTCAGAATCTGGCAGATTTGATGAAAAACCACCCAGGCTGAAAACAAGCTTTGTCCACTGTTGTTGCATTTCTATATATTTTTGTTAGCTTCCTCGTGCGTAATTGGGGGCTGCACATCCATCACCCAACACAACAAAGTAACATTTACTCATTAAGTCCATAGCTTTTTGCTGCATGTGTTTGAACAATAAACCCACTTTTCCCTCATTGGCTTCACATATCTTACTCTACTGCAAGAT